>NC_090655.1:291574752-291813960 GCF_040937935.1 Hyperolius riggenbachi | reverse complement strand
TACAGTCCCTTACCACTGAGGAGGAAATAATTAACAGGGATCTTGAACATGTAATCTCTGTAATATATAAAACTTTCCCCCCAAAGGGGCAAACGAGAATGGATAAATTATTTTTGGCATGGCAGGCAGACATCCCAGATTTAACTCTTGAAACATGGAATACTATCCTGGGGTACTTTGTTACAATGGGGGTTGCGGCTTCAGATCGCCTCATCGCGCTGAAATTTCTCCATAGAAGCTATCTCTCACCTGCCAAATTGCTTAAAATCGATCCCGCATCTTTGGGTAGGTGCGGCAGATGCCAACAACCGGGGGCAGATTTCTTCCATATAGTCTGGCTCTGTCCGCGAATTTGTTCCTACTGGTCCCAGATTCACTTGGAACTTCAAAAGGTGTTTGGAACAGCCTTTGAACTAAGTCCTGAACAAACCTTGCTGGGATCTCTGCCTGACAGTACGTTATCTGCTCATAAAATGCAAGCATACAGGTCTCTTATAGCTTACGCTAGGAAGATCATTATTTTACAATGGAAACAACACCAACCCCCTAGTAAAAAAGACTGGACCTCTTCTATTCACAAGGAACTGGCCATTATTAAACCTGTATACCTCAAAAGAAAATGTCCCAAGAAATTTAAAAAAATATGGTCCTGTTGGATATCACATTATAAGCTTAAATGTGATGATTAGTTGCTAAACTTCGATAGAGGTCTCTACTGAGAGTTCGCGAGGGATACACTCGAGCCAATCCTATCTTGTTCTGTGTCTAAGTTACTCCTATGCCAAAGGTGACAGTAATATTGTGTTTAGATTCTGAAACATATGGGCCTGCGAGCCCAACCACCAGCGAACTAGCCATGTCAAATGTTACTAAATGTTTAGGCGTTGCCATGGTTCGGCAAGCGCCACTGTTTGTATGCTAAATAATGCAAATAAAAATTATACTTTAAAAAAAAAAAAAGTGACAATCAGTTCCTCACTGGCAGGGCCTTATTTTTCTATATTAATGTTGTGTAGGCAGAGGCAGGCCACACCACAGGGGTTGTACCAGTGTGATTTCCTGCAGCCCTAGCATAATGCCCAGTGGTCAGAGGGCACGTATCCTGCAATCGCAAAATGCTGAGGATGTAGTTGGCTTACACAGCAGCACACCCCCATCTTCTGCTAGGAACGTTTCTGCTTCATCCTCCTCCTGCTCTGATATGGGCACTGTGACAATCCAGCCCCGCGATCCCGACGATCTGCTCCCGTTAGCGTACGCAGGAAGTACGGGTGCAGACAGACAACGAAGGACCGGTTGCTGGATCGTCAGAGGTAGAAAGAAAGGCGACAGAGCGTGCCAATCCCGTCTAATCTGCTCCTGTTAGCGTACGCAGGAAGTACGGGTGCAGACGGACAACGAAGGACCGGTTGCTGGATCGTCAGAGCGAAGAAAGAAAGGCGACAGAGCGTGCCAATCCCGTCTAATCTGCTCCCGTTAGCGTACGCAGGAAGTACGGGCGCAGACAGACAACGAAGGACCGGTTGCTGGATCGTCAGAGGTAGAAAGAAAGGCGACAGAGCGTGCCAATCCCATCTAATCTGCTCCTGTTAGCGTACGCAGGAAGTACGGGCGCAGACAGACAACGAAGGACCGGTTGCTGGATCGTCAGAGGGAAGAAAGAAAAGGGCGACAGAGCGTGCCAATCCCGTCTAATCTGCTCCCGTCAGCATACGCAGGAAGTACGGTGAGCAGACTGACAAAGATTGGTCGCGCAGCTGCCGACAATATGTAATGGGACAAACATCCACCAATCCCGTATTACTAGGCCACTGTTGCCATGCAGGTCTCATGCACTAGAGACTGCTGGAGGCAAATTCACTGTGTGCGTAGTAAACGGTTAAGATTGGTTGGAGGTGCCCATACATGTACAATCCTGATTGTATGTACAATCTGTAAACTAAAAATATCGATTTCGTGCTGGAAATCGGGTAAATACACTGACACCACTCCCTGACTGATAGGGCGAGGAGACCCCAACGCTATCATAATACGGTAGCCAGCCCAATCACGTTCAACACGCTCCAGTCACCGTTCGGGGAATAGTCACTTCCGACGGCTTAAAGACTGTGAGCAATGTGACGTTAAAGAAAGGTTACTGGGTCCCTATATGATGCAATCTTGAATTGTATTTACAATCGAAACTAAAGTTATCGATTTCGCACAGGAAATCTGGTACTGGCTAATCCTAAAAAGAAGAAACGGTTATTTACAACCTAGCAAATCAACAATTTATAAGCAAATCATAAAACAATGCGGTAGTATGACTGACTCTTCAGAGGGCAGATTCGTTATAGCAGCAATCAGATGACCAGAAAAGGCACACGACTGAACGATAAAAATCGTTAGTTTATTTCTAAACTACATACACACAGAGCTTAATTTAGAACAGTTTGGTTTGATAGAGAGTAGAGATGAAAAGAGAGAATGTCTGGATCTACAGTTGAAATACCGTTATTGGTAGTCCATGCGGCAATCACAAGTCTTTAACGTAAAGTCCAAGATAGCGGGGCTTTTTTGCCATGCGGCCAGAGGCCTTGGGGAGAAATCCAAAATGGAGATTCTGCCAGTGTCCAGCTGGCTTGTCAGATGTTATAGACAAAAATTCCAGATGAACTTGGACCCCCAGAGCTTTCTCGGCTCTCTGTAGTTATAGCCCCCACTCCAGCAAGGAGGGGTTAGGGGGCGTGGATCACACCTCTTTGGAACAGGAGATATGCCCGCCAATCTCATGGACACAGGAATATACCTGAATCATGATAGGTGTGCTACTCTGCAAACCATACAGGTTATGTTAAATCTAGTAACATTTTTAGGTTTGTCAGAATTTATCAAGAACGTTGATACCAAACTTGGGGGGGGGGGGGGGGGCGGGTTCAAGTGAACGGTGACCCCAAAATGCATATCTCTGCTTTGGCAGGGCTTACCGTTAATTCGGAAACATCCAATTGTGTGGTTTGTTCCAAATTTCATAATAAGCGGGTGCTAAAGGCCGTTGCCTATTTGGCAAGTCATCTGTATGACAAAAGATGGATTTCATATTTGTGAGGTCACAGATAGGTTTCCCAACTGGTCAGTGAGAAAGACAGCTGTTGTCTCTAAGTGGCTTCTGCAAGATGTTAGCAGGACCTCCTGTGGATAGATCTCTGGCTGCTCTTTTCATGTAAGGACTCTGAGGTAGTACCTTTTGGCTGCCCTGGGTGAAGGTGTCAAATACAGACACCATTCTCCCAGAAACTTGGGTTTTACAATTTGTCAGCACATATCTGACTTCATCTGATGGATGAGCCATAAACTTCTCAGGGGGTGCTTGGGAACCGCTTTCACACATAGGTGAGGGTTTTTTTGTAATTAGAAGCTACTAAAGAGCCAGGGAGCAGGGAAAAAAAAGTGGGTTTAAACCAAAAAATGTCACTCTGGTTGCTTGCAAGTGCGCTTGTGACATGAATGGCGCACGCGCGGTTTTCTCAGGAACCGTGTGCGTCACAGGCACCCCATGTACCACTTCCTCCTCCACCACCACAGCCGCTGCACTTGATGTGTCAGGAGTTATTCACACATCAGTTTGAGGAAATTAGTGATGCACAAGCATTATTGCCAGAGGATGGAGATAAGGATGTTACACCTGATGTCAGTCAGGCAACATTACACACATGGATGTAAGGTGTGATGATGATGTCCCCACTGCTGCTGTCTTTTATGAGTTGTCAGATGGAAATGAGGTAGCTGATGACTATTTGTCCATGGATGTGATGTGGTTACCAGCAGGAAGAGATGAAGAGGGGGACAGAGAGGAGGAGGAGCTCGCCAAGGAGCTGGTGGCAGTCAGCATGTATCAGCACCTGGGGTCAGCCAGCCAACAGATCACCAGGGTGGCATATTTTTATTTTGTTTGTGATCCTCTGATACCAGTAATGCTATCTGCAAACTCTGCCAAAAGAAACCTGAGTCGTGGGAAATCCAACACGCATGTAGGGATAAGAGCGCTTCCAAGCAGCTGCTGCCTTATAAATAGAGATGGCCCAAACTGTTTGCCGGCAGACAGTTCCCGGCGAAGAATGTGTGTTCACGTCAGCAGGAAACACATGGTGCATTTGACCCGCCCCCTATAGAGCCAAACTTTGACCTCCCCTCCTCCTGGTCCCCCCCAATAACAACGCCAGCACGGCAGCCATGTACACGCTACCTGTGTGCTGTGTGAATGAGACTAGGGAGAAAACTGCTGCCAATAGGGATAGCAACAGTGGAGTTTCTTGCTGTTAGTACAGCGTCCTGAACACCCAATAGCCCTTATAAGGGCTGGTACACTGGTTTTCTTGCTATTGTTACATTGCGGTTGTATTTGTCTACTGACTGATACAATATAGAGCGAAACCTGCCGGCTATAGAGTATGTCTATATCACACACTGGCTGGCTTCAGCATGTAGTATTGTAGTGTGTTGTGTTGGTGGTATAACGGTTAGGATAGCAGCCTACAGAGCGGTAGGCCTGGGTTCAAATCCTGGGCCTGGCCAATATATGAGTTGGCTTTTAAAATCCTACAAATCCATAAGCAAGCTGATTTTTCTCTTGGATATATCATAATGGTACATGCTAGGCTGGCTTCAGCATGTAGTGTTGGTGGTGGTATACTGGTGAGGAGAGCTGCCTACCACACACTCAGACCTGGGTTCAATTCCCGGCCAAGGTATGTAAGCTGGCTTTTGAAATTCTACAATTCCCTGGAAGACAAAGGGAATAGTGTATAGGGTCTATGGGCTACCATATAGCATAAACAAGGTTCCATTTGCGATTATTTTAATTTTTCCGTCGGAATCCGGCAGAATTTCGTAAAAATCCAGCGGAATTTTCATAGCGATGTAATTTAGACCTGGCGGATGCCGCAAATTTCGGCGGAACGGAATTTGTTCGTTCTGATCATCCCTATGTTCTATGATAGTTCATTACAACACTGGCAGTTATAATTCAAAATAACACATTTGTTCATTCTCTTCAAAAACTGGCAATGAGATATTTCTAACCATAACACTCTCATCGAAGATTGACCCTGAGAGTGTTGCTATCTGACCATGAGAATTTTGCTATCTACAACACTAGTCAAAATATGAGATAATGTGCGGAGTTCTCACATAAGCAAAAATAGTCAGACGTGTTCTGTGACGCTTCTAAAGCACGTTGTGATCATGCAGTCACGTGCCTTGTCTGCACAGGCGCACTGATACAAGCACATGATGATCACGCAGTCATGTGTCTTGTCTGCACAGGCGCACTGATACAAGCACATGGTGATCACACAGTCACGTGCCTTGTCTGCACAGGCGCACTGATACCAGCACATGGTGATCACGCACCCTTATCTGCACAGGCGCACTGATACAAGCACATGGTGATCACACAGTCGCGTGCCTTGTCTGCACAGGCGCACTGATACCAGCACATGGTGATCACGCACCCTTATCTGCACAGGCGCACTGATACAAGCACATGGTGATCACACAGTCATGTGTCTTGTCTGCACAGGCGCACTGATACAAGCACATGGTGATCACGCACCCTTATCTGCACAGGCGCACTGATACAAGCACATGGTGATCACACAGTCATGTGTCTTGTCTGCACAGGCGCACTGATACAAGCACATGGTGATCACACAGTCACGTGCCTTGTCTGCACAGGTGCACTGATACAAGCACATGGTGATCACGCACCCTTGTCTGCACAGGCGCACTGATACAAGCACATGGTGATCACGCACCCTTGACTGCACAGGCGCACTGATACAAGCACATGGTGATCACACAGTCATGTGTCTTGTCTGCACAGGCGCACTGATACAAGCACATGGTGATCACGCACCCTTATCTGCACAGGCGCACTGATACAAGCACATGGTGATCACACAGTCATGTGTCTTGTCTGCACAGGCGCACTGATACAAGCACATGGTGATCACACAGTCACGTGCCTTGTCTGCACAGGTGCACTGATACAAGCACATGGTGATCACGCACCCTTGTCTGCACAGGCGCACTGATACAAGCACATGGTGATCACGCACCCTTAACTGCACAGGCGCATGGATGAAACATATTCTACGCCTGCGCAGACATTGAATTCTGTCTATATAAAGGAGGGAAAATACTTTCAAGCTAGGACTTTTTGAAGGACAAGCAGACATGCCGTCGCCAGGTATTTCCCCTCCGAGGTCGCTGAGGTCCCCCGATCTTCTCTGGGTGATGCTGCAATAGTTGGTAAGAAATAATATTGATGCTCACTAATGACTCAAATACAATGTAACTATGATTCTGCAAGCCTAGATAATTATTATAACAGGATTGCAGCTCAATAAATATTACTATTGAACCTTTCCTCACGTTTTGCTGCAATTCATTTTATCCACTACGGTGGTGAGCGAAGTTAGAGGGTTTAAAAACCCTTCCCGTGAGGCAAAACATAAATTGGTGCTGCGAGCAGTCCTTTCTTTTACAAATCACTTTGAACCTCTTGAATTGAGTTGATATTTCACTTGGGGGTTCCCCTGTGCGCCGGGAGCTCAAAATTTAAGAAAAGTCAGAAAAGGGTTCAAATGTGAATGAATATCTCTGTAATGGTTATAGTTATGGCAAAAATTCCAACAGGGATGTAATGGTTGGTCTTCTAAGTCTTATTTGCACCTGTTGACATTTTGCCAAAAGTTTCAAAGTTGAATATCTTGAGAACTGACTATGGTATTTCAATATTGTTTCGTTAATAGTTTGCAGTTTGCCAAGGGGCACCTCTGGGTAAAACCCCGCCCACTTGGCAGGTAGATTGATAGGTAGATTCAGGCTCTATCCCGGGGTAGGCTAGGCGTGTCCATTGGTGGGGGTGCTTGGTTATTGGCCTGGGAACCCTGGTCTACAGTTAGCGTGTACTGTGAGTGAACCACTTGAGGCCGAAACTAGGACTGTGATACCAGGCCAAAGCTTCCTGCTCGTTGGGATGTCAGTGAAAGCAGCCCTATTGTACGGGCCACTGGGAGAGCCTTAGAGACGGGGAGTGGAGGAGCGAGAGGAGACGGTCCTAGTGCCTACCGAAAGGTGAGAGAAACATCTGGTCAAGTAGCAGTACACAAGGCCTTGTGAGCTAACCGTCATGAGATTTGCCTGAGGTGGTAGAAGAGTGTTCATATTTATAACTGAGTAGTATATCTGGTGATATCACAGCCTGTGTCTCAATTACAAAATTTAGTGTTTTAAGATGTTTAAAAGAAAGGATCAAAAAACCAAAGCAGAAGTAGAGGTTCCCGGCTGGAACGAGAGTCCCTACAATATTTTGGCAGAAGCAAATTTGTGCTGTGGGCTTACAGAGTCATGGGAGAGTAAATTAGGAGATGCTGAACCTCTAGATGTAGTGACAACGCTAGAGGAGGTCCAATGAAAAAGAAAGTTCCGCTACACCAGTGGCTGGGTGCAAAAAGATTTCTCCGTTTATTAATACATCAGTTGGTACAAAAGGTTAAAAAAAAAAAAAGCTCACGCGTATCGGAGCTCATGGCCCCTTAATCATAGCTTGCACATTGTATCAATGCTTCAGTTTAAATAGTACAGGAGACTCCCACCACACTAAGGGGAGGGAGGTGTGGCCAAAGGCCTTAAAGTGACACATATATATACACACATTAAAAATTGCAAAAAGCAAAGAATATGGAATCACATAAAATCATGCACATATAATACCATACGTAACTGAACTATGTCGCATTGTCCAGATATCCTAAAAACACAGACATGGCAAAGAAAAGCAGGGTCCAAACATAGATGCTGCCATTAACTAAACGATTATGACACTATGGACTAAAGTCGTATGTTAGATTGACATCCATCCTAGAATTCAAACCCTGCGGAATCCTGGTCCCTAATTTCCAAATCCAGAAAGCCTCTCTTTTTCGCAAAACTCTGTACCTGTCACCCCCTCTAGCAGAACACGGAACCCTCTCCACCCCCTGGAAAACAAAGCCCCTCATGTCTCCCTGGTGTGCATGCAAAAAATGCCTGGACACACTGGAGACCTGGGAGATGTAAGATTTGTTCCTGAGGCATCTGGAGGTTCCGTTGTAATGTTCGGAGATGCGTTGGCGTAGAGGTCGTGTGGTACAACCTACGTACTGTAACCTGCAAATGGTGCAGCCGACAAGATAGACCACATAATTCGTATTGCAATTCATGTATTGCTTAATCGGAAAATTGGTCCCATTAGACGTGGAAACTATCTCGCGGGTCGCACCATGTACGGCGCAGTATCTGCAGGTGTTGTACCCACATTTGAAAGAACCTGTATAGGTCAACCACGTGGGAACCTTTTTCTCTAGACTGGAGAAAAGGCTTGGGGAAAGCTGAGACCCCAGGGTAGGAGCACGACGTGCAGAAAAACCGCAACCTTGACTCAAAATTTCGTGAAGTTTTGGGTCCGAGTGCAGAATAGGTAAATATTTCTTAACAATGTTAACGATGTTGTTTCCTCTAGATGTAGATAAGACTCTAGAGGGGGTCCCTGTTAAAGCGGGTGATGTTGTTGCTCTCTGTAGATGTAGATAA
This sequence comes from Hyperolius riggenbachi, assembly GCF_040937935.1. Classification (NCBI taxonomy): domain Eukaryota; kingdom Metazoa; phylum Chordata; class Amphibia; order Anura; family Hyperoliidae; genus Hyperolius; species Hyperolius riggenbachi. The sequence continues at coordinate 291,805,344 of NC_090655.1, read as the reverse complement.
GACTCTAGAGGGGATCCCTGTTAAAGCGGGTGATGTTGTTTCCTCTAGATGTAAATAAGACTCTAGAGGGGGTCCCTGTTAAAGCGGGTGATGTTGTTGTTTTCTCTAGATGTAGATAAGACTCTAGAGGGGGTCCCTGTTAAAGCGGGTGATGTTGTTTCCTCTAGATGTAGATAACACTCTAGAGGGGATCCCTGTTAAAGCGGGTGATGTTGTTTTCTCTAGATGTAGATAAGACTCTAGAGGGGGTCCATGATAAAACAGTGATGAGAAACAAGGGACAGAGAGTAACCTGACTGAATCTCAGCTCTTCCTACTAAGTTTTTTTTTTTTAACACAGTCGACTGCACTGGCAGAGTTGAAATTGTAATATAATCTGGACAAGACAGGTGGGTTACCTTTGTTGTTTCTAGTGAATGCGTTATATGGTGAATCGGTGCAATAAAATGAGTGATGATTGGGCAATTATAGACCAGCAAAGAATATGGCTGATTACTTTGGGTTTTGCTAGAATTTCAAAACCCCTGCAAATGCTCACATTTTAGTTACAGGGTTAAATGTGATTATTATGTTGATATCAGGGTGATATCTGTGCCAGCAACTTTTCCCCTGGTCTCCTTGTTTTCCAGCTATAATTGTGCAGGAGTGAAATTGTTTACCTGTTAAATAGAGTGGGGCCAAACCTCCGATTTTAGATTCGCGAACCGGGTTCGCGAACTTCCGCGTAAGGTTCGGTTCGCATAAAAGTTCGCGAACCGCCATAGACTTCAATGGGGATGCGAACTTTAAAAAAAAAAATTATGCTGGCCACAAAAGTGATGGAAAAGATGTTTCAAGGGGTCTAACACCTGGAGGGGGGCATGGCAGAGTGGGATACACGCCAAAAGTCCCCGGGAAAAATCTGGATGTGACGCAAAGCAGAGTTTTAAGGGCAGAAATCACATTGAATGCTAAATGACAGGCCTAAAGTGCTTTAAAACATCTTGCATGGGTATACATCAATCAGGTAGTGTAATTAAGGTACTGCTTCACACTGACACACCAAACTCACCGTGTAACGCACCGCAAACAGCTGTTTGTGTAGTGACGGCCGTGCTGGACTGGTGCGCACCATGGCGAGAGTGCAGGTTTTGGTGGCTTTACAGCCCATATGGTTGCCTGGCTGATGAACAGAACAGGTATGCAGTGGCGGGTTCACTGAACAGAACAGGTATGCAGTGGTGGGTTCACAGAACAGGTATGCAGTGGCAGGTTCACTGAACAGGTATACAGTGGCAGGTTCACTGAACAGGTATACAGTGGCAGGTTCACTGAACAGGTATACAGTGGCGGGTTCACCGAACAGGAATACAGTGGCGGGTTCACTGAACAGAACAGGTATGCAGTGGCGGGTTCACTGAACAGTACAGGTATGCAGTGGCAGGTTCACTGAACAGGTATGCAGTGGTGGGTTCACTGAACAGGTATGCAGTGGCGGGTTCACTGAACAGGTATGCAGTGGCGGGTTCACTGAACAGGTATGCAGTGGTGGGTTCACTGAACAGGTATGCAGCAGTGGTGGGTTCACAGAACAGGTATGCAGTGGCGGGTTCACTGAACAGGTATGCAGTGGCGGGTTCACTGAACAGGTATGCAGTGGCGGGTTCACTGAACAGGTATGCAGTGGCGGGTTCACTGAACAGGTATGCAGTGGTGGGTTCACTGAACAGGTATGCAGGTATCCAGTGGGCTCACTGAACAGAACAGGTATGGTGGGCTCACTGAACAGAACAGGTATGCAGCCAGGAACAAGCTAAGCCTAACTAATCTTTCCCTATGAGAGACAGTCTGCAGCAGCTCGCCCTACTCTCACTAACGCAGGCACACGAGTGAGCGTAATGGCCGCCGCTACCTGCCTTTTATTAGGGGGGGAGTGGCTCCAGGGGCTAGTGTAGCCTAATTGGCTACACTGGGCCTGCTGACTGTGATGTAGAGGGTCAAAGTTGACCCTCATGGTGCATTATGGGGCGAACCGAACTTCCGCAAAAGTTCGCCTGCGGGACGCGAACGCGAACCACTGAAGTTCGCATGGAACCGTTCGCAGGCGAACCATTCGACCCAACTCTACTGTTGAGCTAAAAGCTAGATTAGATGAGACTGTGTGAAAGAAATACAATTGTATGTGCATTGGCAATGTAGCATGAAAATATTGCATAGTTAGACTGAGAAACACAATCTCTTTATATAATATGCCTGTGTCTCTGCATCTGTTATGTCCCTGTGTCAGAGTGTTGTTTTTTTGTTTTGCGCTGTGCATGTGCAGGGAGGGACGCAGAGACACTGAGGAGAGCTGAGGGAGGACGGACGGGGCCAGAGGCGTCGGGCGTGTGTGCGGCGGCGTATGAGGGTGCGTGCGGCGGGCGCACGCATGCACAGTGAAAGGCCTAGCTTGTTTTTAAATGGGCTAAGGTCACTAGTTACTAAATGAGATTTGTTTGTCTGGCAGAGAAATGCCTGGTTTCTCTAGGGTTGAATGTTGTACTGACTAGCTGAATGACATGAAGTGGCAGAATGTGTTGATGATGAAGTGTGAATTGAGTTGTTTCTAATGAATTGTATGAAGTTTGGTTTGAGACCGTACTGATATAGATTGTATTATATGTTCAAGAATACCTCTGTTAAAGATGCTAGAATGTATGCATAGTTTAGAAGGATACAAACAGTGAAGATAACAGATATATACCAGAATCTAGCTGGTCACCACCCGTACAAGCTAGGATGGATCAAAGTTTTTAGGGGAGGACACTGTGTATACACAGGCCAAAGAGTCATATAGCCCAGGTTCTCCTGAGGGCCCTTTTACACTTAATGCGTTGGTATGCATTAATACGCATGCAGTTTTGGTTTTTTTGTCTCCCAATGGCAATGCATTGTGAAAAGGCTTACATTTTTCAGTGTATTGTGTGAAAGGGGCCATAGGGAGACATGGGCGCTGGACCGTACATCAGTTGTTATTTCGGTTACAGCAGACTGCAGCTGATTAAGTGTAAAGGGACTCTAATTCCTTTATTTGTAGAGAGGGAAGCCCTTCAGTAAGGGGTGATGAATATTTTGGTTCCACTAATTTGGTAAATGTTGGAAACAAAATTTGGGTTCAAGGACCGAATGGTCCTCCAGATGTTGTTGGTCACTTCGGGGATTGGAGCCTGAACGCCGGATACTAAGCTAGTGCCTATAAATTCAGCTGCTTCCCAATGGATGATGATAAACTGCACAAAGACCAGTCCAATCGGGAGAGCTGAGCTGGAGGCTGCTGTACAGTTGCTAATTTAATTCTTCCTGGAACTGTGTGGCTGGCGCCTAAACCTGCTAAAAGGCCACATTACCCATGTGCACTACAATTGGCTGATGAGAGACTTCCTTCCACCTGTGAAAAGGTGGGACAACATGCCCAGAAGACTGTTCTACATACACAGATAACTTTTCCTCCTTCAAAGACTTGTCCAGAGGGCCGAGTCAAATGATGGTACAACACCTTGCTTGGTGGCTACGGTTCTCTTACTGGAACTCCTAATGGTTTTGATATAGAGACTCTTGCTAATAGATTACATAATGCTGGAAGTAAAATCAATGATGCTTTGACTTTGCAGGCTAAATGGATGCCAACTGTATATCATCCTGCTAAAATATCTGCAGGTGTAGATACCATGACTAACTCTTTGATTAATGCTTCATTATATTTTACTAATACAATTGATGTTAAAGTGACTAAATTTGTTAATTGGACAGTGTGTACATTGCAAACTATGCATCAGCTTCAACACAAATGGGCTATGCAACTGGCAATGAGCAAGTCTGGAGAACAGTGTTTAATTCTTCAATTCCACAAGACTGGTGGATACACTTGGAAGCTGAGAAAATGGTGTGCAATGATACATCCTGTTTTGGTGTAATCACCCTGTGTAATGTGACCAAGACTTTTGTCATGTGCAACTTTGTAGTCATGCCTTTGATTATGGGTGTTCCTGCGTCTCAGCATTTCTGGTACCTGGAATTTAACCACTTCACCACTGAGGGGTTTTACCCCTTGAACACCAGAGCAATTTTCACCTTTCAGCGCTCCTTCCATTAATTCGTCTATAACTTTATTATTACTTATCCCAATGAAATGAACTATATCTTGTTTTTTTCGCCACCAATTAGGCTTTCTTTAGGTGGGACAGTATGCCAAGAATTATTTTATTCTAAATGTGTTTTAATGGGAAAATAGGAAAAAATGTGGGAAAAAATTATTACTTTTCAGTTTTCGGCCATTATAGTTTTTAAATAAAGCATGCTACTGTAATTAAAACCCATGAAATGTATTTAACCATTTGTCCCGGTTATAAAACCATTTAAATTATGTCCCTATCACAATATTTGGCGACAATATTTTATTTGGAAATAAAGGTGCATTTTTTTCAGTTTTGCATCCATCCCTAATTACAAGCCTGCAGTTTATAAAGTAACAGTGTTATACCCTCTTGACATAAATATTTAAAAAGTTCAGTCCCTAAGGTAACTATTTATAACTATTTATGTTTTTTTTTTTTATTGTATTTTTTTTTTTTTAATTACAAAAAAAAAATAAAAAAATTGGAGAGTGTGGGAGGTAATGAGTTAATTTATTGTGTAAATGTAATGTTTGTGTATGTAAAATGCTTTTAGGGTGTAGTTTACTATTTGGCCACAAGATGGCCACAGTGTGTTTGTTTACATGCGACCTGTAAGCGTCCTTCCGGGCGCTTACAGGAAGCAGTAGGAGGCTGGGAGACTCACAATGATCTCGCTGTTTCTAATAGAAGCAGCGCGATCATTGCGGGGGGCTTAGATCAACGAATGGGAATGGATTTTCCCGTTCATTGATCTCCGTGCGAGCAGGCGGCGGCGTGCACGAGCGGCGGGTGCGCGGACAGCGGCGGTAGCGCGGAAGGTACGGATTTCTCCGTCCCTGGTTTTTTAGGGGGGAAAAAAGGGACGGAGAAATTCGTACCGCCGGGGGTTTAAGTGGTTAATGGTCAATATGTTGACATCTTTAATCAAACTCATGACCTTTCCAAATTGCAGTCGGCAGTCTATGAACATTGTCTTCTGCAGAATACAGTCAATGCATGTAAATGGACAATTCTTCCATTGTCCTATGAGATGATGGCTGAAATAGCTCCATAACAGGTGTGTTTGGTCACACAGAAGGGATTCCACATATGCAGACTTCCTTTTCAGGTTGTCTTTCTAATGCTGGACATACTTGGATGCAATTATGTGCCGGATACAGCCGCTGGCTCGATGCTGGCGCATCCCTGCTCGTCCGTACGGATCAATTGCCGCTCGTCCCTGCCGGCGCTCCTTATCAGCCGCTCGATTCGCCGCTATTGTCCGCCGGCGGGGATCGAGCGGGGAATCTATCCGGCAGGTCATTGGACCTGTCGGATATTATCAATCGAGCCATCAGCGGCTCGATTGATAAGGAAAAGAAACTCCGTGTATGCCCAGCATAATGTTTCTTCTTTAATTTGGCATAATGAAACTTTCATTTTTTAGGGGGATATGGAGACCTACGTTACCAAATTCTGGTCACCAATTATGCCTGAGGTGCCTAATTGGGACTTCAATCTCACGCGTTTACACAATATATTCATTGCTTCAGAAGATATCCGACGCCATATTGTTTTATTAAACAAGACTCTTGCACAACATGTCATTGCTACCACAATTGTTTCAGGAGAATTAGTGAAAGTTGAATCTGCAATTACAGATGCAACCTCTCACCATTGGTGAGATATTTTTATGGCTTATTCTCCAAGTGCTGCCAAAGTGTTGAACTTCTTAATTCATCCAGACTTAATTCTGTGTATCTGTATGATACTTTTGACTCTTTGGAATAGTTGTGTCGCTTCGACTGTGACGTCGGTCTCGGGTTAGGTTTGCAACATATGGTTCGTGAACACTAATCAAGGGCCGAATGAGATACAAAAGTGACATGAATGTTTGATTGATTTATAAGAGATTACTGTTCACGGTACATATTAGCTTCTTTTAGTATTGGATGTTGTATGATAGTTCATTACAACACTGGCAGTTAGAATTCAAAATAACACATTTGTTTATTCTCATCAAAAACTGGCTATGAGATATTTCTAACCATAACACTCTCATGGAAGATTGACCCTGAGAGTGTTGCTATCTGACCATAAGAATTTTGCTATCTCCAACACTAGCCAAAATATGAGATGATGTGCGGAGTTCTCACATAAGCAACAATAGTCAGACGTGTTCTGTGACGCTTCTAAAGCACGTTGTGATCACGCAGTCATGTGTCTTGTCTGCACAGGCGCACTGATACAAGCACATGGTGATCACACAGTCACGTGCCTTGTCTGCACAGGCGCACTGATACAAGCACATGGTGATCACACAGTCACGTGCCTTGTCTGCACAGGCGCACTGATACAAGCACATGGTGATCACACAGTCACGTGCCTTGTCTGCACAGGCGCACTGATACAAGCACATGGTGATCACACAGTCACGTGCCTTGTCTGCACAGGCACACTGATACAAGCACATGGTGATCACACAGTCACGTGCCTTGTCTGCACAGGCGCACTGATACAAGCACATGATGATCACACACCCTTATCATGGATGAAACATGTTCTACGCCTGCGCAGACATTGAATTCTGTCTATATATAGCAGGGAAAATACTTTCGAGTTGGGACTCTTGAAGAACAAGCAGACATGCTGTCCGTTTGTGTTGCCAGCCAGGTATTTTCCCCTCGAGGTCACTGAGGTCCCCTGATCTTCTCTGGGTGATGTTACAATACTTGGTAAGAATATTGGTACTCACGTATTACTCAAATACAATGTAACTATGATTCTGCAAGCCTAGATGATTATTATAACAGTATTGTAGCTCAATAAATATTGCTATTGAAACTTTCCTCATGTTTTCCCACTACGGTGGTGAGCGAAGTTAGAGGGCCCCACGTGTCCTGAAGAGGCGTGGTTACACGTGAAACAGCTGTAGACATAGGGGCTTTCGTTTGTACCTGTGCTTTGTGGCTTCAATAAAAGAAGAATCTATGAGGAGTGCCGGAGTCTGTCAGTTCTTTCAGCTATGAAGTTAGAGGGTTTAAATACCCTTCCCGTGAGGCAAAACATGGCTGGACAGCGCTGACTGGCTGAATTACCAGGACTCATAGCAGAAGATCCGGGTGGTTGAGGATAGCGAGGGACTGATTAGCCTGAAGGGGGCTGGAGGAAGCCCCAGGTATGTATAAAACTTTACTTTTCATCCGTCTCAGTTACCCTTTAATTTGAAGTCACCAAACCAAATTTTATCAACATATCAAATTATTTGATTTCATCAGCAAAGATAGTGCATACATTTGCATAAATCAGCATCAATGCAGAATTATTTCCATCTCGTTGACCATCTCTATTAGTGACACAGCTACACATCAGGCTTTATTCTTACAGCATAGATGTTATTTAGTATATATAAGAGATTTCTGTGTACACATTATATACAGTCACTATCAGATATGTATATCTGACCTTAAAAATACGGGGACTGCTTTATTGAAGCAGCACAAGTAACTCATTTTGATTGGTTTATTTCATTTTTGTGGACTAAGCACAGCTATTACTGTATATATACTGTATATATATACATTATTTTTAATGACTATTATCTGAGAAATAGAACATTTTATCATATTTTCTATTTTAATTACAGTTTAAATTCATTAGGAGTCGGAATCTGTGCTTTTTCTCCCGACTCCGACTACAGGCACCCAAAATTGCCCGACTCCACAGCCCTGGGAGGAACTGAAGGAGTCTGATATAGACAAAGAGCAGCAATAATGCAATGCACAGAGCAGCATGAAAGCATCCTGAGGATTCAGTGCAACAATGCTGCCATGTGCGCTGTGCAAGAAATAAAAGAAACATTGGAAAAGAATACTTATGGCCAAACCATTTCCCACACTCAACACACGTCTCACAAGCTGCGATTTATGCTCAAAACATTTCCCACACCCACTACATGAATACAGCTTCTAATCAGTATGAGATTTCTCATGTCTGACAAGGCTTCCTTTCTGCCCAAAACATTTCCCACACTCAGCACATGAATAGGACTTATCACCAGTGTGACATCTCTTATGTTTGACAAGGGTTCCTCTCTCTCCAAAACATTTCCCACACTCAGCACAAGAATAGGGCTTCTCACCAGTGTGAGATGTCTTATGTGTTGAAAGGTTTGCTTTCTGCTGAAAACACTTTCCACACTCAGCACATGAATAGGGCTTCTCCCCAGTGTGAGATCTCTCATGTCTGGCAAGGTTTCCTTTCAATCCAAAACATTTCCCACACTCAGCACATGAATAGGGCTTCTCACCAGTGTGACATCTCTTATGACTTAGAAGGGTTCCTTTCTGTCCAAAACATTTCCCACACTCAGCACATGAATAGGGCTTCTCACCAGTGTGACATCTCTCATGTATGACAAGGCTTCCTTTCTGCCAAAAACACTTCCCACACTCAGCACATGAATAGGACTTATCACCAGTGTGACATCTCTCATGTTTGAAAAGACTCCCTTTCTGCCCAAAACATTTCCCACACTCAGCACATGAATAGGGCTTCTCACCAGTGTGACAATTTTCATGTTTGACAAGGTATACTTTACGTCCAAAACATTTCCCACACTCAGCACATGAATAGGGCTTCTCACCAGAGTGACAACTTTCATGTTTGACAAGGTTTCCTTTATGTCCAAAACATTTCCCACACTCAGCACAGGAATAGGGCTTTTCACCAGTGTGAGTTCTCTCATGTGTTGAAAGGTTTTCTTTCCGCCCAAAACACTTTCCACACTCTGCACATGAATACGGCTTCTCCCCAGTGTGGCATCTCTCATGTATGACAAGGTTTCCTTTCTTCCAAAACCACTTCCCACACTCAGCACATGTATAGGGCTTCTCACCAGTGTGAGATCTCTCATGTATGACAAGGCTTCCTTTATGTCTAAAACACTTCCCACACTCAGCACATGAATAGGGCTTCTCACCAGTGTGAGATCTCTCATGTATAACAAGTTTTCCTTTCGCTCCAAAACATTTCCCACACTCAGCACATGAATAGGGATTCTCACCAGTGTGAGATCTCTCATGTGTGACTAGCTCTGATTTCCATACAAAACATTTCCCACACTCAGCACATGAATAGGGCTTGTCACCTGTATGAGATCTCTCATGTCTGACAAGGTTTGATTTATCTGCAAAACGTTTCCCACACTCAGCACATGAATATAGCTTCTCACCAGTGTGAGATCTCTCATGTATGACAAGATGTGATTTCTGTCCAAAACATTTCCCACACTCAGCACATGGATAGGGCTTCTCTCCAGTGTGAGATCTCTCATGTCTGATAAGTAGTGATTTCCGTACAAACCATGTCCCACACGTGGAACAGGAATGAGACCCTCCAGCAGGGGGAGAGCTGTGCTGGGTATGAGGCACCTCAGGGTTAGACAGGTGAGGGGAGTCTGGGGGAATATTTGGGGTCACCAGGATATCTGCAGGAGACTCTTGTCCAGTGACATCATCATCCGTTGTACAGTCTGTGGATACAGAGAGACGAGTCTCTGAGAGGTTCCTGATGCCGGGACTCCGCACTGCAAATAGAGAAACATCATCACTTCCTGTTAGAGAATTCTGGGGGGAGGAGCAATTATCATTAGGGAGGGTCAGTGAGCTGCTGATAATTCCAAGTTGGTGCAAGGTTTATGCAGAGTGGAAATGGACCAGATGCAGCATGTGCATAACTCTGCATATAATTAAAATATCATTTTCACTGTCTCAGAGTTATTGGCATGTCACTGACCATCGCTAGTTATCAGCCTGACAGAGAATTGCAGAAGGTTGTGCTGTTTACAAACAGGCAATCACAGGACAATAACTTTGCATTGCAAGCATATTCTCTGTATCTTGGAATTTGGACAATGAAATTAATTATCTAAGAAATTTGATTATCTGCATATAATTTGCATACAAGTCAGCGTTATTTGCATGTCACTGACCCTCCCTACAGCTAAAGCATTGGCCATACATGGAAAGCAGTAAATTGTAGAGCTTGGTGAGACAATGGAAGCAATGTGTTATGCTGGATACACACGGTGCGTTCACGCACTCGATTTCCCGCTCAATTCCCGTTGATTCGTTTATTTCCAACATGTCCGATTTGGATTTCGATGGATCGTTAGGTCGATTCGCATGCAAAGTATCCATCGAAATCCAAATCGGACATGTTGGAAATAAACGAATCAACGGGAATCGAGCGGGAAATCGAGTGCGCGAACGCACCGTGTGTTTCCAGCATTACTCCTGTGACAACAGACCTATCTCTAATCAGATTCAATTACAGATAAGACTTAACCCTCTGGGCGATACAATTATATCGCCCAGGAGGTGGCGCAGCACTATTTTTTAAATTTTTTTATTTTTTAAATCATGTAGCGACTGGGCTCGCTACATGATAGCCGCAGCGCAGCGGCATCCCCCCACCCACTCCGATCGCCTTCGGCGATCAGAGTAAGCAGGAAATCCCGTTCAGAACGGGATTTCCTGCTGGGCTTCCCTGGTCGCCATGGCGACGGGGCGGGATGACGTCACCGACGTCATGGACGTCGTGACTTCATAGGGAGTTCCGATCCACCCCTCAGCGCTGCCTGGCACTGATTGGCCAGGCTGCGCAAGGGGTTGGGGAGGGGGGGGGGCTGCGCGGAACGGCGGGTAGCGGCGGATCGGCGGCGATCGGAAGTTACACGCAGCTAGCAAAGTGCTAGCTGCGTGTAACAAGAAAAAAATTATGCAAATCGGCTCAGCGGGGCCTGAGAAATCCTCCTGCGCGACATACCCCGAGCTCAGCTCGGGATTATCGCTCAGGAGGTTAAGAGGAATAATTCAGACATGAAAGAATTCGAAATACAGGCTATAGAGCTCACCAATCGCCTCCTAAAAAGAGGGTATCAAAATAGGTTCATTGAACAGGCTTTGGAAAAAGCCAGATCCATGCCCCGGTCCCAGTTGCTTAGCAGAAGGAACAGAAGGGATGTGGGGGAGAAGAGGTTCAATTTTATTTTTGATTGTACTCCCATGTCAAATCAGATCCAGCAGGTGATACGGAGCCATTGGCACATGTTGTCTTTAGATGAGCATCTAAAAGAGGTTGTTGGTAAACCGCCCAGAGTGAGTTTTAGACGAGGAAACACCATCAAAAAAATGTTGGTCCAGAGTGAGTTTAAACCAATTAAACCCAAATCAACTAATTGGCTGACGGAGAAGAAATGGGAGGGCAACTTCCTGTGTAGTCACTGTTCAGCGTGTAAATTTGTGAGGAAGGGCAAGGTAGTCCAGATAGGAGCTACTTCATGGCATATTAAAGAATTTATTAATGGCAGGTCCCGTTATGTGGTGTATTGCGTCTGGTGCCCCTGTGGGAGATTCTACATTGGGGAGACCACTCAGCCACTCAAGGACAGATTTCTGCAACATAAAAGGTCGATCAGAAGTGGGGTGGGATCACGCCGCATGATAGACCACATTAATTCTTGCCATGGGGGTGATGCAGACTGTTTGGAAGTGGCAGGCCTATTAAAAATCACAGATATGTCTAGGGGGGGGTTCAAGGGAGGAACTGTTATTACGGAAGGAGGCCTCGATTATCTCAATGACTAATGCGCTGGGGAACTTAGTATTTAACGATAGAAACGAAATTTCAGCCTTTTTAAAATAATTGTATGGGTTTTATCTGTATAGAATTGTATGTGTATTGGATACCCCTCCATTAATGGGTTAATGTTCCGTGTGTTTGTTGTGGAATGTGCCCGCCATCTGGGCCAGGTATATAGGTGGGCTAGAGGGAGGAAGGGGTGAGCCTTGGTGTCCTGAGGAGGCGTGACTACACGCGAAACAGCTGTTGACACAGGCGGCTTGTAACTCGTTGCTATGTAACCGCGCTTCAATAAACTACCTCTTGCTTTGCCTTCTTCATTCATCATATGCACAGACCTATCTCTAAGCAGATTCAATTACAGATAAATGTGTCTCTTTGTGGAATATAATATAATTTGCCCATAATCCTCAGGTCTATGGGCACCTTAATACTCTTGTAGCTGGATATAAATACATACATATATACTCCTATATATACAGTATACCTGTATCTCTCCTCCCATCCCTCTGTCCAATGAGTAACCAAACTGCTGCACACTGCAGCTCCTATTGGACAGATCAGTGGAGGGGGGGGGGGGGGACTAGAAATCACTGGGCCTCCCTGCAAAACTTGGGAAACGCCCTCCACCATTCTAACTTTTATTTTACTAATTCATTAGAAAAGTCCATAGAGTTGTGCTTTCTCTTCCTCTTTCAGTGCCTCCTCTGCCCCCTCAACCACACACACACCCAACCACACACACTGTACACACACACACACACACACACTGTATACACACACACTGTACACACACTGTACACACACACACTGTACACACACACACACTGTACACACTCACACACACACACTGTACACACACACACTGTACACACACACACACACACACACACACACACACACACACACACACACACACACACACACACACACACACACACACACACTGTACACACACACACACACACACACACACACACACACACACACACACTGTACACACACACACACACACACTGTATACACACACACTGTACACACACTGTACACACACACACTGTACACACACACACACTGTACACACTCACACACACACACACACACACACTGTACACACACACACTGTACACACACACACACACACACACACACACACACACACACACACACACACACACACGCACACACATGTGCCTCCTCTGTACCTGTGTGAAAGCCCCCTTAAAGTGTAACTGTCGGGCATAAAAGCAAAAATCAATTCTTTATTTTTATCTGGTAAACAAGTAATAAGGATGCTAACCAGGCAATGCAAAAGTTAAAATCACTATTACTTTTCTTGTTGATAAATGATCATTCCCCAGTTTACCTGACTCTTATTTGGTACACACAAAATCTGCTACAGAAAAAGGAAGTTGCAGGGCATGCTGGGTTGTCCTTTTTTGCTTCTCTATTTCCCCTCAGACTTAACTAATGCAGCCTGATTGGCTGAAGCCTCTTTCCCTCCTGTTTTCCCCGCCCACACCTCTGTTCCTCTCTGATTGGCCAATATTTCTCATGCTGAGACAATGCACTTTCTATAGTGAAGGGCGGGCAATGCATACACAATCAGGCAGAGGAGAGTAAGGGAGGAAATGACAGCAGGATTGGCTTCAAAATAGCCACAGTTAAAATGGGAAATGCTAAGAAGGATTTTCTCTTTTTTTACTGTATAAAAATCACTAAAATCAAAATGTGGACAGTGCAATACATCTGTTATGTAAGTAGAGGAAGTATTTATCTACTTATATATGTGTGTTTTCTGAGATAGTATGGCTGACAGCTCCTCTTGAGCATTATGCCGCTCAGGAGGTTTTGCCAGTTTGTGTCCCCCAGTATAATGAATGTGATCCCAGGCCTGTAAAACCTTTAGCTAGCACTAGGCTAGGCGGATCCCTGCCGCTCTCCCATTTATACATAACCCAGCCTGGATCCAGCGATCGGCGCAGCCTCTCCGCACAGCTCTGGTCTTCACTATGGGGAGGATCGCACATGACGTATGTGTATTAAGCATCCGCAAAAACTGGTTATATACGGTTTGCCCAAGGTTCATAAGGGTACTAACCCTCTGAAGTTTCGGCCTATCATATCGGGCACAGACTCGGTTACCCAGCCCCTAGCACAATTCATTGATTTTGTTCTACAACCACTGGTCAAAACATTACCAGGTTATTTAATGGACACAAATGACTTTCTGCACAAACTGCATGAGTGTGGCACCATCACGGGTGATGTCATATTATGCACCATGGACATTGGGTCATTATACACCTCCATACCTAATGAAGCGGGAATTAATGCAGTACATTTTTTTCTTGAATGGTGTAATCATCCAACTATTCCCACTGAGTTTATTCTGACTGGTTTAGAGCGGATACTGACCTCTAATTGTTTCCAATTTGAGGATCAATGGTATCAGCAATGCAAGGACACGGCTATGGGAAGTTCAGCTGCCCCGGCCCTTGCTAATCTATTTATGGGCCTCATAGAGGAGAAATATGTGTACACATCGGTTGCATATCAGAAACATGTACTTTGGTGGTCAAGATTTATAGACAATATTTTCATGTTGTGGTCTGGGTCTGAAGAAGAACTTAATGTCTTCGTGGTCTTCCTAAACAGTATAGTTAAGGGCATTGTCTTTAACTTGGAACATTCCAACATACAAATTCCATTTCTGGATGAAATGATAATACGGAGGGGTGACAATTTGACAACTTCTTTATATCGCAAGCCGTCTGACAGGAATACACTGCTGCACTTTAGTAGTGCTCACCCCACACATCTTAAAGAAGGCCTACCTATCTCACAGTTCTTGAGGGAACTCCGAATATGTGAGGATAGTGACCTGTGTAACACATGTGAGGGAAATGGAGGAACGTTTCCTCGAAAAAGATACCCCAGAGAGGTCCTTGCAACTGCACAAACGAAGGCAAGAGACATATTTTCCAAAGGAAACCCCAAAAAGGGAAGCAAGGGCATCCCATTTGTACAAACATTTAATAGCAGCTCGGGTTCAGTGAAAAATGCCACTCTTAAAAACATGGACATTCTGCTGTCTGACCAGACTCTGAACTATACGGAAAAGGAATGCCCCATGTTTGCGTATAGGTCCAACTCTAATCTACGCAGTTTGCTGGTACAAGCTGACCCCCAATCTAAATATAAACGAGAGTTTGTATTTTCCACCAGAACAGGGTGTTACAGGTGCTACAACTGCAACGTGTGTGACCACCTAAGCAGGTCAGACCGTGTCTGCACATGTATGTGATGGGAGAATAAATACTTCACGTTTATTGCTTCTACGGCTTGTGTGCGGACTCCTTCATGAAAATCACCTGATGGTGGGGACACATGTAAAACATCCCAACAGCGGCAAAGACTATAGAATCTGGATATTACAACTGTAATACTGATCATGTAATATACATGCTGAAATGCCCTCGTGGTCTAGGTTACATGGGGAAAACATCACCCTTCAAAAAAAGATTTCAGCAACACCGATGTGACATTAACATGGACTGGAAAGCAAAATAGAAAGGGAGAGATCTGGATTATACAAAACCAGTGGCGATACATTTCTTGGAGAATGGTCACAGAGCCCACTAACTGCGAGCTGCTAGCATTGAACAAGTGGAAGAGCCCTCCCGGAGGGGAGATTGGGACAAAAAACTATTACAGAGAGAGGCGTTCTGGATATTTACCATGAACACCCTACATCCTAAGAGAGGTGAATGTCCTGCCGGTAACCGTTTTTTCATTCTAGGTTGAGGTGAAGTGGATCTGCATTAATTTGCATATGTTTTAATTTGTTGATGACTAGCCTACCCTGATAACGTAATAGTAACATTCTCCTTCTTCCTTTTTTTTGCAGGTCTGGTAAAACGCACATCCATCTCCTCCATTTGCCCCACCCCCCTTGTCTTTCCCTCCCTCCCTCTTCTTTCCTGTCCTCCCCATTATCCTATGCACCCTCCTTGGATGTGTGGGGACCCAGACAGAAATGGCTGCGGAGTGGTGAGTAACCAATTTGACTTCATGCAATCCTGATGTACTGAGTCTTATTGGAAACAGGGACAATTGAACAGTCAGGTCGTGCCAGTGTGTGCAAATGGCTAGTGTGACTGACCCAAATATGAGCATATGGTCGTTTGAACCATTTGGCTATATTATTTGCCCTCAATGATATTAGGAGCGATCACAGTGTTGCATGAAGCGTACAGCGTCACCATGGCAACTGTTTGCTGCTAGGTGAGGCTGTGATTCTATTGGTGCCTGCCACTGACATCACGTGTGATGTAGTGTGGGCAGGTTTTGAGCCAGGAGCCTACCAGTGGACGCGCACAGCGGCGCAGCCACGCCCCCTGGCCATCCAGTAACGCAACGTGGTGGCACAGGGACCAGGCTGTGCGAGTCTCGTAGTATTCCCTGCCTCAGTCTGTCCTGGAGACCCTAGCTGGTAAGGGCATGGTGGCACAGGGACTAGGCTGTGTGGGTCTCGTATTCCCTGGCTGGTAAGGGCATGGTGGAACAGGGACTAGGCTGTGTGGGTCTCGTAGTATTCCCTGGCTGGGTAAGGGCATGGTGGCACAGGGACCAGGCTGTGTGGGTCTCGTAGTATTCCCTGGCTGGTAAGGGCATGGTGGCGCAGGGACCAGGCTGTGTGGGTCCCGTAGCATTCCCTGGCTGGTAAGGGCATGGTGGCACAGGGACTAGGCTGTGTGGGTCCCGTAGTAAACCCTGGCTGGTAAGGGCATGGTGGCACAGGGACCAGGCTGTGTGGGTCCTGTAGTATTCCCTGGCTGGTAAGGGCATGGTGGCACAGGGACCAGGCTGTGTGGGTCCCACAGTATTCCCTGGCTGGTAAAGGCATGGTGGCAAAGGGACCAGGCTGTGTGGGTCTCGTAGTATCCCCTGGCTGGTAAGGGCATGGTGGCACAGGGACCAGGCTGTGTGGGTCCTGTAGTATTCCCTGGCTGGTAAGGGCATGGTGGCACAGGGACCAGGCTGTGTGGGTCTCGTAGTATCCCCTGGCTGGTAAGGGCATGGTGGCACAGGAACCAGGCTGTGTGGGTCTCGTAGTATTCCCTGGCTGGTAAGGGCATGGTGGCACAGGGACCAGGCTGTGTGGGTCTCGTAGTATTCCCTGGCTGGTAAGGGCATGGTGGCACAGGGACCAGGCTGTGTGGGTCCCGTAGTATTCCCTGGCTGGTAAGGGCATGGTGGCACAGGGACCAGGCCGTGTGGGTCTCGTAGTATTCCCTGGCTGGTAAGGGCATGGTGGCACAGGGACCAGGCTGTGTGGGTCCCGTAGTATTCCCTGGCTGGTAAGGGCATGGTGGCACAGGGACCGGGCTGTGTGGGTCTCGTAGTATTCCCTGGCTGGTAAGGGCATGGTGGCACAGGGACCAGGCTGTGTGGGTCCCGTAGTATTCCCTGGCTGGTAAGGGCATGGTGGCACAGGGACCAGGCCGTGTGGGTCTCGTAGTATTCCCTGGCTGGTAAGGGCATGGTGGCACAGGGACCAGGCTGTGTGGGTCCCGTAGTATTCCCTGGCTGGTAAGGGCATGGTGGTACAGGGACCAGGCTGTGTGGGTCTCGTAGTATTCCCTGGCTGGTAAGGGCATGGTGGCACAGGGACCAGGCTGTGTGGGTCCCGTAGTATTCCCTGGCTGGTAAGGGCATGGTGGCACAGGGACCGGGCTGTGTGGGTCTCGTAGTATTCCTGGCTGGTAAGGGCATGGTGGCACAGGGACCAGGCTGTGTGGGTCCCGTAGTATTCCCTGGCTGGTAAGGGCATGGTGGCACAGGGACTAGGCTGTGTGGGTCCCGTAGTATTCCCTGGCTGGTAAGGGCATGGTGGCACAGCGACCAGACTGTGTGGGTCTCGTAGTATTCCCTGGCTGGTAAGGGCATGGTGGCACAGGGACCAGGCTGTGCGGGTCCTGTAGTATTCCCTGCCTGGTAAGGGCATGGTGGCACAGGGACCAGGCTGTGTGGGTCCCGTAGTATTCCCTGGCTGGTAAGGGCATGGTGGCACAGGGACCAGGCTGTGTGGGTCCCGTAGTATCCCCTGGCTGGTAAGGGCATGGTGGCATAGGGACTAGGCTGTGTGGGTCTCGTAGTATTCCCTGGCTGGTAAGGGCATGGCGGCACAGGGACCAGGCTGTGTGGGTCTTGTAGTATTCCCTGGCTGGTAAGGGCATGGTGGCACAGGGACCAGGCTGTGTGGGTCCCGTAGTATTCCCTGGCTGGTAAGGGCATGGTGGCACAGGGACTAGGCTGTGCAGGTCTCGTAGTATTCCCTGGCTGGTAAGGGCATGGTGGCACAGGGACTAGGCTGTGTGGGTCCCGTAGTATTCCCTGGCTGGTAAGAGCATGGTGGCACAGGGACCAGGCTGTGTGGGTCACGTAGTATTACCTGGCTGGTAAGGGCATGGTGGCACAGGGACTAGGCTGGGCGGGTCCCGTAGTATTCCCTGGCTGGTAAGGGCATGGTGGCACAGGGACCAGGCTGTGTGGGTCACGTAGTATTCCCTGGCTGGTAAGACCATGGTGGCATAGGGACTAGGCTGTGTGGGTCTCGTAGTATTCCCTGGCTGGTAAGGGCATGGCGGCACAGGGACCAGGCTGTGTGGGTCTTGTAGTATTCCCTGGCTGGTAAGGGCATGGTGGCACAGGGACCAGGCTGTGTGGGTCCCGTAGTATTCCCTGGCTGGTAAGGGCATGGTGGCACAGGGACTAGGCTGTGCAGGTCTCGTAGTATTCCCTGGCTGGTAAGGGCATGGTGGCACAGGGACTAGGCTGTGTGGGTCCCGTAGTATTCCCTGGCTGGTAAGAGCATGGTGGCACAGGGACCAGGCTGTGTGGGTCACGTAGTATTACCTGGCTGGTAAGGGCATGGTGGCACAGGGACTAGGCTGGGCGGGTCCCGTAGTATTCCCTGGCTGGTAAGGGCATGGTGGCACAGGGACCAGGCTGTGTGGGTCACGTAGTATTCCCTGGCTGGTAAGGGCATGGTGGCACAGGGACCAGGCTGTGTGGGTCTCGTAGTATTCCCTGGCTGGTAAGGGCATGGTGGCACAGGGACTAGGCTGTGTGGGTCACGTAGTATTCCCTGGCTGGTAAGGGCATGGTGGCACAGGGACCAGGCTGTGTGGGTCTCGTAGTATTCCCTGGCTGGTAAGGGCATGGCGGCACAGGGACCAGGCTGTGTGGGTCTCGTAGTATTCCCTGGCTGGTAAGGGCATGGTGGCACAGGGACCAGGCTGTGTGGGTCCTGTAGTATTCCCTGGCTGGTAAGGGCATGGTGGCACAGGGACCAGGCTGTGTGGGTCTCGTAGTATTCCCTGGCTGGTAAGGGCATGGTGGCACAGGGACTAGGCTGTGTGGGTCTCGTAGTATTCCCTGGCTGGTAAGGGCATGGTGGCACAGGGACTAGGCTGTGTGGGTCCCGTAGTATTCCCTGGCTGGTAAGGGCATGGGGGCACAGGGACCAGGCTGTGTGGGTCTCGTAGTATTCCCTGGCTGGTAAGGGCATGGTGGCACAGGGACCAGGCTGTGTGGGTCTCGTAGTATTCCCTGGCTGGTAAGGGCATGGTGGCACAGGGACTAGGCTGTGTGGGTCCTGTAGTATTCCCTGGCTGGTAAGAGCATGGTGGCACAGGGACTAGGCTGTGTGGGTCTCGTAGTATTCCCTGGCTGGTAAGGGCATGGTGGCACAGGGACCAGGCTGTGTGGGTCTCGTAGTATTCCCTGGCTGGTAAGGGCATGGTGGCACAGGGATCAGGCTGTGTGGGTCCCGTAGTATTCCCTGGCTGGTAAGGGCATGGTGGCAGAGGGACTAGGCTGTGTGGGTCCCGTAGTATCCCCTGGCTGGTAAGGGCATGGTGGCACAGGGACTAGGCTGTGTGGGTCCCGTAGTATTCCCTGGCTGGTAAGGGCATGGGGGCACAGGGACCAGGCTGTGTGGGTCTCGTAGTATTCCCTGGCTGGTAAGGGCATGGTGGCACAGGGACCAGGCTGTGTGGGTCTCGTAGTATCCCCTGGCTGGTAAGAGCATGGTGGCACAGGGACTAGGCTGTGTGGGTCTCGTAGTATCCCCTGGCTGGTAAGGGCATGGTGGCACAGGGACCAGGCTGTGTGGGTCCCGTAGTATTCCCTGGCTGGTAACGGCATGGTGGCACAGGGACAAGGCTATGTGGGTCCCGTAGTATTCCCTGGCTGGTAAGGGCATGGGGGCACAGGGACCAGGCTGTGTGGGTCTCGTAGTATTCCCTGGCTGGTAAGGGCATGGTGGCACAGGGACTAGGCTGTGTGGGTCCCATAGTATTCCCTGGCTGGTAGGGGCATGGTGGCAGAGGGACTAGGCTGTGTGGGTCCCGTAGTATTCCCTGGCTGGTAAGGGCATGGTGGCAGAGGGACTAGGCTGTGTGGGTCCCGTAGTATTCCCTGGCTGGTAAGGGCATGGGGGCACAGGGACCAGGCTGTGTGGGTCTCGTAGTATTCCCTGGCTGGTAAGGGCATGGTGGCACAGGGACCAGGCTGTGTGGGTCCCATAGTATTCCCTGGCTGGTAGGGGCATGGTGGCACAGGGACAAGGCTGTGTGGGTATCGTAGTATTCTCTGGCTGGTAAGAGCATGGTGGCACAGGGACCAGGCTGTGTGGGTCTCGTAGTATTCCCTGGCTGGTAAGGGCATGGTGGCACAGGGACCAGGCTGTGTGGGTCTCGTAGTATTCCCTGGCTGGTAAGGGCATGGTGGCACAGGGACCAGGCTGTGTGGGTCTCGTAGTATTCCCTGGCTGGTAAGGGCATGGTGGCACAGGGACCAGGCTGTGTGGGTCTCGTAGTATTCCCTGGCTGGTAAGGGCATGGTGGCATAGGGACTAGGCTGTGTGGGTCTCGTAGTATTCCCTGGCTAGTAAGGGCATGGTGGCATAGGGACTAGGCTGTGTGGGTCTTGTAGTATTCCCTGGCTGGTAAGGGCATGGTGGCATAGGGACTAGGCTGTGTGGGTCTCGTAGTATTCCCTGGCTAGTAAGGGCATGGTGGCATAGGGACTAGGCTGTGTGGGTCCCATAGTATCCCCTGGCTGGTAGGGGCATGGTGGCATAGGGACTAGGCTGTGTGGGTCCCGTAGTATTCCCTGGCTGGTAAGAGCATGGTGGCATAGGGACTAGGCTGTGTGGGTCTCGTAGTATTCCCTGGCTGGTAAGGGCATGGTGGCACAGGGGCTAGGCTGTGTGGGTCCTATAGTATTCCCTGGCTGGTAAGGGCATGGTGGCACAGGGACTAGGCTGTGTGGGTCTCGTAGTATTCCCTGGCTGGTAAGGGCATGGTGGCACAGGGACCAGGCTGTGTGGGTCTCGTAGTATTCCCTGGCTGGTAAGGGCATGGTGGCACAGGGACTAGGCTGTGTGGGTCCCGTAGTATTCCCTGGCTGGTAAGGGCATGGTGGCACAGGGACCAGGCTGTGTGGGTCCCGTAGTATTCCCTGGCTGGTAGGGGCATGGTGGCACAGGGACTAGGCTGTGTGGGTCCCGTAATATTCCCTGGCTGGTAAAGGCATGGTGGCAAAGGGACCAGGCTGTGTGGGTCCCATAGTATTCCCTGGCTGGTAGGGGCATGGTGGCACAGGGACAAGGCTGTGTGGGTATCGTAGTATTCTCTGGCTGGTAAGAGCATGGTGGCACAGGGACCAGGCTGTGTGGGTCTCGTAGTATTCCCTGGCTGGTAAGGGCATGGTGGCATAGGGACTAGGCTGTGTGGGTCTCGTAGTATTCCCTGGCTAGTAAGGGCATGGTGGCATAGGGACTAGGCTGTGTGGGTCTTGTAGTATTCCCTGGCTGGTAAGGGCATGGTGGCATAGGGACTAGGCTGTGTGGGTCTCGTAGTATTCCCTGGCTAGTAAGGGCATGGTGGCATAGGGACTAGGCTGTGTGGGTCCCATAGTATCCCCTGGCTGGTAGGGGCATGGTGGCATAGGGACTAGGCTGTGTGGGTCCCGTAGTATTCCCTGGCTGGTAAGAGCATGGTGGCACAGGGACCAGGCTGTGTGGGTCTCGTAGTATTCCCTGGCTGGTAAGGGCATGGTGGCATAGGGACTAGGCTGTGTGGGTCTCGTAGTATTCCCTGGCTAGTAAGGGCATGGTGGCATAGGGACCAGGCTGTGTGGGTCTTGTAGTATTCCCTGGCTGGTAAGGGCATGGTGGCACAGGGACCAGGCTGTGTGGGTCTCGTAGTATTCCCTGGCTGGTAAGGGCATGGTGGCACAGGGACCAGGCTGTGTGGGTCCTGTAGTATTCCCTGGCTGGAAAGGGCATGGTGGCACAGGGACCAGGTTGTGTGGGTATCGTAGTATTCTCTGGCTGGTAAGGGCATGGTGGCACAGGGACCAGGCTGTATGGGTCCCGTAGTATTCCCTGGCTGGTAAGGGCATGGTGGCACAGGGACTAGGCTGTATGGGTCCCGTAGTATTCCTGGCTGGTAAGGGCATGGTGGCACAGGGACCAGGCTGTGTGGGTCCCGTAGTATTCCCTGGCTGGTAAGGGCATAGTGGCACAGGGACCAGGTTGTGTGGGTATCGTAGTATTCCCTGGCTGGTAAGGGCATGGTGGCACAGCGACTAGGCTGTGTGGGTCTCGTAGTATTCCCTGGCTGGTAAGGGCATGGTGGCACAGGCACCAGGCTGTTTGGGTCTCGTAGTATTCCCTGGCTGGTAAGGGCATGTTGGCACAGGGACCAGGCTGTGTGGGTCTCGTAGTATTCCCTGGCTGGTAAGGGCATGGTGGCACTGGGACTAGGCTGTGTGGGTCCTGTAGTATTCCCTGGCTGGTAAGGGCATGGTGGTACAGGGACCAGGCTGTGTGGGTCCCGTAGTATTCACTGGCTGGTAGGGGCATGGTGGCACATGGACCAGGCTGTGTGGGTCCTGTAGTATTCCCTGGCTGGTAAGGGCATGGTGGCACAGGGACAAGGCTGTGTGGGTATCGTAGTATTCTCTGGCTGGTAAGAGCATGGTGGCACAGGGACCAGGCTGTGTGGGTCTCGTAGTATTCCCTGGCTGGTAAGGGCATGGTGGCATAGGGACTAGGCTGTGTGGGTCTCGTAGTATTCCCTGGCTAGTAAGGGCATGGTGGCATAGGGACTAGGCTGTGTGGGTCTTGTAGTATTCCCTGGCTGGTAAGGGCATGGTGGCATAGGGACTAGGCTGTGTGGGTCTCGTAGTATTCCCTGGCTAGTAAGGGCATGGTGGCATAGGGACTAGGCTGTGTGGGTCCCATAGTATCCCCTGGCTGGTAGGGGCATGGTGGCATAGGGACTAGGCTGTGTGGGTCCCGTAGTATTCCCTGGCTGGTAAGAGCATGGTGGCACAGGGACCAGGCTGTGTGGGTCTCGTAGTATTCCCTGGCTGGTAAGGGCATGGTGGCATAGGGACTAGGCTGTGTGGGTCTCGTAGTATTCCCTGGCTAGTAAGGGCATGGTGGCATAGGGACCAGGCTGTGTGGGTCTTGTAGTATTCCCTGGCTGGTAAGGGCATGGTGGCACAGGGACCAGGCTGTGTGGGTCTCGTAGTATTCCCTGGCTGGTAAGGGCATGGTGGCACAGGGACCAGGCTGTGTGGGTCCTGTAGTATTCCCTGGCTGGAAAGGGCATGGTGGCACAGGGACCAGGTTGTGTGGGTATCGTAGTATTCTCTGGCTGGTAAGGGCATGGTGGCACAGGGACCAGGCTGTATGGGTCCCGTAGTATTCCCTGGCTGGTAAGGGCATGGTGGCACAGGGACTAGGCTGTATGGGTCCCGTAGTATTCCTGGCTGGTAAGGGCATGGTGGCACAGGGACCAGGCTGTGTGGGTCCCGTAGTATTCCCTGGCTGGTAAGGGCATAGTGGCACAGGGACCAGGTTGTGTGGGTATCGTAGTATTCCCTGGCTGGTAAGGGCATGGTGGCACAGCGACTAGGCTGTGTGGGTCTCGTAGTATTCCCTGGCTGGTAAGGGCATGGTGGCACAGGCACCAGGCTGTTTGGGTCTCGTAGTATTCCCTGGCTGGTAAGGGCATGTTGGCACAGGGACCAGGCTGTGTGGGTCTCGTAGTATTCCCTGGCTGGTAAGGGCATGGTGGCACTGGGACTAGGCTGTGTGGGTCCTGTAGTATTCCCTGGCTGGTAAGGGCATGGTGGTACAGGGACCAGGCTGTGTGGGTCCCGTAGTATTCACTGGCTGGTAGGGGCATGGTGGCACATGGACCAGGCTGTGTGGGTCCTGTAGTATTCCCTGGCTGGTAAGGGCATGGTGGCACAGGAACCAGGCAGTGAGGGTCTCGTAGTATTCCCTGCCTCAGTCTGTCCTGGAGACCCTGGATGAAAGGGGCATGGTGGCACAGGGACCAGGCTGTGTGGGTTTCGTAGTATTCCCTGGCTGGTAAGGGCATGGTGGCACAGGGACCAAGCTGTGGGTCTCATAGTCTTCCCTGGCTGGTAAGGGCATGGTGGCACAGGGACTAGGCTGTGTGGGCCCTGTAGTATTCCCTGGCTGGTAGGGGCATGGTGGCAAAGGGACCAGGCTGTGTAGGTCCCATAGTATTCCCTGGCTGGTAAGGGCATGGTGGCACAGGGACTAGGCTATGTGGGTCTCATAGTATTCCCTGGCTGGTAAGGGCATGGTGGCACAGGGACTATGCACTGTGGGTCCTGTAGTATTCCCTGGCTGGTAAGGGCATGGTGGCACAGGGACCAGGCTGTGTGGGTCGTGTAGTATTCCCTGGCTGGTAAGGGCATGGTGGCACAGGGACTAGGCTGTGTGGGTCGTGTAGTATTCCCTGGCTGGTAAGGGCATGGTGGCACAGGGACTATGCTGTGTGGGTCGTGTAGTATTCCCTGGCTGGTAAGGGCATGGCGGCACAGGGACTAGGCTGTGTGGGTCCCGTAGTATTCCCTGGCTGGGTAAGGGCATGATGGCACAGGGACTAGGCTGTGTGGGTCCAGTAGTATCCCCTGGCTGGTAAGGGCATGGTGGCACAGGGACCAGGCTGTGTGGGTCTCGTAGTATTCCCTGGCTGGTAAGGGCATGGTGGCACAGGGACCAGGCTGTGTGGGTCTCGTAGTATTCCCTGGCTGGTAAGGGCATGGTGGCACAGGGACTAGGCTGTGTGGGTCCCGTAGTATTCCCTGGCTGGGTAAGGGCATGGTGGCACAGGGACTAGGCTGTGTGGGTCCAGTAGTATTCCCTGGCTGGGTAAGGGCATGGTGGCACAGGGACCAGGCTGTGCGGGTCTCGTAGTATTCCCTGGCTGGGTTAGGGCATGGTGGCACAGGGACTAGGCTGTGCGGGTCTTGTAGTATTCTCTGGCTGGTAAGGGCATGGTGGCGCAGGGACCAGGCTATGTGGGTCCCGTAGTATTCCCTGGCTGGTAAGGGCATGGTGGCACAGGGACCAGGCTGTGTGGGTCCCGTAGTATCCCCTGGCTGGTAAGGGCATGGTGGCACAGGGACTAGGCTGTGTGGGTCTCGTAGTATTCTCTGGCTGGTAAGGGCATGGTGGCACAGGGACCAGGCTGTGTGGGTCTCGCAGTATTCCCTGGCTGGTAAGGGCATGGTGGCACAGGGACCAGGCTGTGTGGGTCCCGTAGTATTCCCTGGCTGGTAAGGGCATGGTGGCACAGGGACCAGGCTGTGTGGGTCTCGTAGTATTCCCTGGCTGGTAAGGGCATGGTGGCACAAGGACCATGCTGTGTGGGTCCCGTAGTATTCCTGGCTGGTAAGGGCATGGTGGCATAGGGACCAGGCTGTGTGGGTCCCGTAGTATTCCCTGGCTGGTAAGGGCATGGTGGCACAAGGACCATGCTGTGTGGGTCCCGTAGTATTCCCTGGCTGGTAAGGGCATGGTGGCACAAGGACCATGCTGTGTGGGTCCCGTAGTATCCCTGGCTGGTAAGGGCATGGTGGCACAGGGACCAGGCTGTGTGGGTCTCGTAGTATTCCCTGGCTGGTAAGGGCATGGTGGCACAGGGACTAGGCTGTGTGGGTCCCGTAGTATTCCCTGGCTGGTAAGGGCATGGTGGCACTGGGGCTAGGCTGTGTGGCTCCCATAGTATTCCCTGGCAGGTAAGGGCATGGTGGCACAGGGACCAGGCTGTGTGGGTCCCGTAGTATTCCCTGGCTGGTAAGGGCATGGTGGCACACGGACTAGGCTGTGCGGGTCTTGTAGTATTCCCTGGCTGGTAAGGGCATGGTGGCACAGGGACTAGGCTGTGCGGGTCCCGTAGTATTCCCTGGCTGGTAAGGGCATGATGGCACAGGGACCAGGCTGTGTGGGTCCCATAGTATTCCCTGGCTGGTAGGGGCATGGTGGCACAGGGACTAGGCTGTGTGGGTCTCGTAGTATTCTCTGGCTGGTAAGGGCATGGTGGCACAGGGACCAGGCTGTGTGGGTCCCGTAGTATTCCCTGGCTGGTAAGGGCATGGTGGCACAGGGACCAGGCTGTGTGGGTCCCGTAGTATTCCCTGGCTGGTAAGGGCATGGTGGCACAGGGACTAGGCTGTGTGGGTCTCGTAGTATTCTCTGGCTGGTAAGGGCATGGTGGCACAGGGACCAGGCTGTGTGGGTCCCGTAGTATTCCCTGGCTGGTAAGGGCATGGTGGCACAGGG
This sequence comes from Hyperolius riggenbachi, assembly GCF_040937935.1. Taxonomy (NCBI): domain Eukaryota; kingdom Metazoa; phylum Chordata; class Amphibia; order Anura; family Hyperoliidae; genus Hyperolius; species Hyperolius riggenbachi. The sequence continues at coordinate 291,778,902 of NC_090655.1, read as the reverse complement.
ACTAGGCTGTGTGGGTCTTGTAGTATTCCCTGGCTGGTAAGGGCATGGTGGCACAGGGACTAGGCTGTGTGGGTCCCGTAGTATCCCCTGGCTGGTAAGGGCATGGTGGCACAGGGACTATGCTGTGTGGGTCTCGTAGTATTCTCTGGCTGGTAAGGGCATGGTGGCACAGGGACCAGGCTGTGTGGGTCCCGTAGTATTCCCTGGCTGGTAAGGGCATGGTGGCACAGGGACCAGGCTGTGTGGGTCCCGTAGTATTCCCTGGCTGGTAAGTGCATGGTGGCACAGGGACTAGGCTGTGTGGGTCTCGTAGTATTCTCTGGCTGGTAAGGGCATGGTGGCACAGGGACCAGGCTGTGTGGGTCCCGTAGTATTCCCTGGCTGGTAAGGGCATGGTGGCACAGGGACCAGGCTGTGTGGGTCCCGTAGTATTCCCTGGCTGGTAAGGGCATGGTGGCACAGGGACTAGGCTGTGTGGGTCTCGTAGTATTCTCTGACTGGTAAGGGCATGGTGGCACAGGGACCAGGCTGTGTGGGTCCCATAGTATTTCCTGGCTGGTAAGGGCATGGTGGCACAGGGACCAGGCTGTGTGGGTCTCGTAGTATTCCTTGGCTGGTAAGGGCATGGTGGCACAGGGACTAGGCTGTGTGGGTCTCGTAGTATTCCCTGGCTGGTAAGGGCATGGTGGCACAGGGACTATGCACTGTGGGTCCTGTAGTATTCCCTGGCTGGTAAGGGCATGGTGGCACAGGGACTAGGCTGTGTGGGTCCCGTAGTATCCCCTGGCTGGTAAGGTCATGGTGGCACAGGGACTATGCTGTGTGGGTCTCGTAGTATTCCCTGGCTGGTAAGGGCATGGTGGCACAGGGACTAGGCTGTGTGGGTCCCGTAGTATCCCCTGGCTGGTAAGGGCATGGTGGCACAGGGACTATGCTGTGTGGGTCTCGTAGTATTCCCTGGCTGGTAAGGGCATGGTGGCACAGGGACTAGGCTGTGTGGGTCTCGTAGTATTCCCTGGCTGGTAAGGGCATGGTGGCACAGGGACCAGGCTGTGTGGGTCGTGTAGTATTCCCTGGCTGGTAAGGGCATGGTGGCACAGGGACCAGGCTGTGTGGGTCCCGTAGTATTCCCTGGCCGGTAAGGGCATGGTGGCACAGGGACCAGGCTGTGTGGGTCTCGTAGTATTCCCTGGCTGGGTAAGGGCATGGTGGCACAGGGACCAGGCTGTGTGGGTCCCGTAGTATTCCCTGGCTGGTAAGGGCATGGTGGCACAGGGACCAGGCTGTGTGGGTCCCGTAGTATTCCCTGGCTGGTAAGGGCATGGTGGCACAGGGACTAGGCTGTGAGGGTCCCGTAGTATTCCCTGGCTGGTAAGGGCATGGTGGCACAGGGACTAGGCTGTGTGGGTCCTGTAGTATTCCCTGGCTGGTAAGGGCATGGTGGCACAGGGACTAGGCTGTGCGGGTCTTGTAGTATTCCCTGGCTGGTAAGGGCATGGTGGCACAGGGACCAGGCTGTGTGCAGGTCTCGTAGTATTCCCTGGCTGGTAAGGGCATGGTGGCACAGGGACTAGGCTGTGTGGGTCTTGTAGTATTCCCTGGCTGGTAAGGGCATGGTAGCACAGGGACCAGGCTGTGTGGGTCCTGTAGTATTCCCTGGCTGGTAAGGGCATGGTGGCACAGGGACTAGGCTGTGTGGGTCTCGTAGTATTCCCTGGCTGGTAAGGGCATGGTGGCACAGGGACTAGGCTGTGCGGGTCTTGTAGTATTCCCTGGCTGGTAAGGGCATGGTAGCACAGGGACCAGGCTGTGTGGGTCCTGTAGTATTCCCTGGCTGGTAAGGGCATGGTGGCACAGGGACTAGGCTGTGTGGGTCTCGTAGTATTCTCTGGCTGGTAAGGGCATGGTAGCACAGGGACTATTAGAATCATATTAGAATTATATTTGTCTTGGAGTCTGTTAGTTTCCTCAGAACTAGGGACATGAGATTCAGGGGGTGGAAATGCATATACCAGATTGAAAGTCCATGATTGAGCAAGAGCATCCACCGCCATCACCTGTCCCTGATGTTTAGAGAGTAGGACAGCTGGCATTTTGTGTTTTTTCTGTTAGCAAAAAGATCCACCACTGGATTCCCCCTTTGTCTCACCAACTCGTGGGACACCTCCGGATTTAAAGTCCATTCCGTGTTGGATATCTGAGTGCGACTTAACAGATCCGCCCGAGCAATCACTGCTCCTTCCAGATGGATTGCAGTTAGGGGTAAGAGGCTCTCTTCTGCTATGTCCAGAATCTCCAATGCTAGATGTAAAAGTTTCATTGATTTTGTGCCGTCTTGTCGATTGCCACCACTATTGAGTTGTCCGTTCTCAGCTGAACATGGCAATTTCTCAAGATATGGATAGACCCTATTATGGCCATATTCACCACTAACATTTCTGTGAAATTTGAAGACTGATCCTTCATATGCGCTGGCCAGAGACCCTGCATTTCCAACTCGTATGCCCCCCAATCTGAAAGGCTTGCATTTGTCTTAAGAACCATATCTACTGGAAATTGCCCTGTCCTGCCCTGTATCATGGAAAACGGAGAAATCCACCACTGCAAGTCTCTCTTCACTATCTCTGGTATTTGAATCACTTGATCCAGAGTACTGGTTGTTTTGCTCCAATTTTTGAGGATCGAGGATTGCAATCTCCTTGTGTGTTTCAAGGCCCATTGGACCGCCGGGGCTGTCGAAGTGAGCAGACCTATCAACCGCATTGCCTCTCTGACTGTAATGTAATCTTTCAACAGAAACAGATTTACTTCCTGAATCACTTTGTTTCTCTTTCCATCGGGTAGAAACATCTTCTGAGCTCCGAAGTCTATCAGAGACCCCAAAAACTGAATTCATTGTGTTGGTTCCAACTGTGATTTCTCCCATCTTATTATCCGGCCTGCATTCTGCAGCTGAGACAACACTATTTCCTGATGCCTCAGTAACAGCTGTTTCTGCCATAATAAAAAGATCGTCCAAATATAGAATCACCATTATCCCCGAGCATGGAAGGACGCTACTATCTCTGCCCCTACTTGAGGCAATGGAAATGATAATGAAGAGTCTGAGCATCTCTCCTGACTGCACATCTGAAAAAACGTCTGAGATTTCCTCTCCACTGGTACATGCCAATAGGCGTCCCTCAGATCCATGCTTAACATGAAACAATCATTTAGCAACAGATATTTTATCGAGTAAATCCACTCCATTTTGAACTTTTGATACTTGATGTCGGGATTTAGAGGTTTCAGGAGTCAGAATTTGCCAGATGGCTTTTTTACTAGAAAGATTCTGGAATAGAATCCTGCTCCCAACTCGGAACTGGAGATATCACATCTCTGACAATCATGTCCTGCAGAATCTCTTGTAATGCTGACTGCTCTTCTTGAGACATTTTCACTCCCGTTACCACAAATCTTTCTGGAGGCTTTTGTTGGAACACAATGTGGTAACCTGACTGAACTAGCTTCAGTATGAACGGGCTTGTGGCAAACACTTTCCATTGTGGGAAGAATAAGCCCAGTCTTCCTATCACTGTTTCCTGTAGGTCATTGTTGTGGTTTAGGATCGGAGTCAGAATTTCTGAACAGGATGTTCGGTTTATTCTACTCTTTATTGAAGGTCCAGGGTTTGCGTCTTGTCTGGTTTTTGTCTATTTTTATGAAAAAAAAACGTTTTCCTTGACTAAAAGGCTTCTTCTTAGGAAACGATTTCTTTTTATTAGAAGTTTGCTCCCAATTTCCTCCAATTCCCGTCCAAACAACAACTGGCCTGTGAATGGATATAGTACAAACCTTGTTAGACAGTGGCCGGTTAGCTCTCTCCCCGCCGTTGCTATGACGGCGGAGCTCTGTGCGCCGGTCAGGAGCTGCTTTCATTGTCTCATGACCTTGCCCATCAATGTGAGGCAATGAGATTAGCTGACGGTGATCACACGGTCAGGAGCCAATGAAAGCGGCTCCTGACCGGCTCACAGAGCTCTGCCGTCATAGCAACGGCGGGTAGAGAGCGGCGGCGGACTAGTGTAAATCTACGTCCCTTCAGAGCGGCGCAGCCACCTGCAGGACGTGGATTTCAATGAATGCAGTCTGGAAGCAGTTACTAGCATGGGCGGAATGTTTTTATGGTTACTGTTATAATTATTTTTATGATTTATTTCAGCTTAATTGATTATTTGAAGTTTTAGAATTCATTTCTGCTTCATAATTTTATTCTGTTATTTATATTTAGTTATAGATTTTTTTTATATCTGTAAGTGTAGACGAGGCCGTTGAGTTTTTGTATTACATTATGCTAACTTCCACCTTAACATCGCGCTGGCATCTCCCCTCCCCTTATGCTAAGTAGTCTCAGACAGAGACTACATAGCCAGTGCCCAAAAGCCGCTACGTCACCTGAAGAAGGCGGGGTAGTGATGTTACGGCACTGATGCACAGCGGACACGTCCCCTGATTCTACCGCACCTCCCAAAGCCAAATGCCAGAGAGACACCATGGCAATCCCAGGTCCCGGCCACACCTTGGGGCGGATGCAGCAGACAAGGGCGGATCTGGACACGCCCCCTGATTCTACCGCACCTCCTGGAGCCACAATCCAGAGAGAAACCATGGCCATCCCAGGTCCCGGCCACTCCTTGGGGCGGATGCAGCAGATGTGGGTGGCTCTGGACACGCCCCCTGCTTCTCCCGCACCTCCAGGAGCCACAATCCAGAGACACCATGGCAATCCCAGGTCCCGGGCACACCTTGGGGCGGATGCAGCAGATGTGGGCGGCTTTGGACACGCCCGTGTAAGTGCAACTTATGAATAACGAGGATTAATTAACTATAGGAGCACTTTCTCCCTCTTTTGGTTGCTAAACAACCAGGGATCGCACAAAGGTGGCTGAACAATGAAATATGGGCATCATCACTGGAAGTAATTAGCAGAAATGTAACACTTTATTAGATAATCAGTGCTGCTGACACCAGCAAGCTACCCCTGCTAAAGTGTCAGAGGAGAAGAGGGCAGCTCAGTGTGAGAGAATAAAAGCAAAGTTAGTACCTGCTAAAGATGTTTTGAACAATCCTTCAGGGCAAGGTGAGACGTCGCCCCTCCCAGACGCAGGAACAGACAGCACTTCCCCTATAAAACATTGAAACAGTTAGTCCACCCTCAGTGCTGTTTAGACAAGTACCCGACAGGTGAACAACCAACTAACCCACACAAAGTGCAATTATTAGACATAGACAAAACACCTGGGTGGGATCATTGCCCTGAAGGATTGTTCAAAACATCGTTAGCAGGTACTAACTCTGCTTTTTCCCACAATCCTTCAGGGCAAGGTGAGACGATTAACAAGTAATATAACCTCAGGGTGGGACCACTGCTTGGAGAATCTTCCTTCCAAACGCTTGGTCATGAGCCGATAACGCATCCACTCAATAATGGCGAATGAATGTAGAAAAGGACGACCATTGCAGATTTGCTTAGGAGAGGCTCCTGCCCTATTTGCCCATGAAGCTGCCATAGGCTCTTGTAGAATGGGCTTTAAATGAAGCTGGAGGATCTACCTTCATTACTCTGTAAGCCTCAATAACAGTTGACCTAATCCAATTTGCAATTGTAGATTTAGATGCAGCCTGCCCTGCACTCTTACCTGAAAACAACAAAAATAATGAATCTGATTTTCTGAACTCAGCTGTCCTGGTTAAATATTCTAATACTGATCTTTTAACGTCCAATGTGTGAAAAACTCTCTCTTTCTCACAACCTGGGTTTACACAGAATGGAGGCAAAACTATGTCCTGAGATCTATGAAATTTAGACATCACTTTTGGACAGAATTTTGGGTCAGGCTGCAGCACCAACCTGTCCTGAAAGTCCTGAAAATAGGGATTTTTTTTAACTGATAAGGCCTGCAATTCGCTCACCCTTCTCGCTGAAGTTATTGCAATCAAGAAAACTACTTTAAGTGTGAGATTCTTAAGGGAACAATCTGTCAACGGCTCAAACGGCCTTCTAGATAATCCATGCAATACTATGGATAAATCCCATGGAGATACATATGGAAATCGGAGATTTCCTTGATACAGATTTCATGAATCTTAAAATTAGAGGAGATGAAGAAATCGGAAGACCCGACAGAGCCGCCATCTGGACTTTTAATGTACTGACCGATAACTTCTTATCCCATCCATCCTGGAGAAAATCCAAGACTGCTGGGATAGACAAGTTATTAAATTTAGACTTTTTCAACCAAAGGTGAAAAGTCTTCCAGTATTTTAACCACTTCCCGACCGCCGTATTGACAATTGGCGGCCGGGAAGTGCACCCCGCAAGGACCGCCGTATTGACAATTGGCGGCGGTCCTTGTAGGGGCATGGGCGGAGCGATCGCGTCATCCGTGACGCGATCCTCCGCCTCCGCCTGGCGCCGCTCACCCGCCGCAACATCCCGCCGGCCATACGGAAGCGCCGGCGGGATGTTAACCCGACGATCGCCGCATACAAAGTGTATAATACACTTTGTAATGTTTACAAAGTGTATTATACAGGCTGCCTCCTGCCCTGGTGGTCCCAGTGTCCGAGGGACCACCAGGGCAGGCTGCAGCCACCCTAGTCTGCACCAAGCACACTGATTTTTTACCCCCCCTGCCCCAGATCGCCCACAGCACCCATCAGACCCCCCAGACCCCTGTTTGCACCCAATCACCCCCCTAATCACCCATCAATCACTCCCTGTCACTATCTGTCAACGCTATTTTTTTTTATCCCCCCCCCTGCCCACTGCTCCCTCCTGATCACCCCCCCACCCCTCAGATTCTCCCCAGACCCCCCCCCCCCAGACCCCCCCCCCCATGTACTGTATGCATCTATCCCCCCTGATCACCTGTCAATCACCTGTCAATCGCCTGTCAATCGCCCATCAATCACCCCCTGTCACTGCCACCCATCAATCAGCCCCTAACCTGCACCTTGCGGGCAATCTGATCACCCCCCCACACCAATAGATCGCCCGCAGATCCGACATCAGATCACCTCCCAAATCCATTGTTTACATCTATTCTCTCCTCTAAACACCCACTAATTACCCATCAATCACCCATCAATCACCCCCTGTCACTTTTACCTATCAGATCAGACCCTAATCTGCCCCTTGCGGGCACCCAATCACCCGCCCACACGCTCAGATTGCCCTCTGACCCCCCCTTATCAATTCACCAGTGCATTAATTACATCTGTTCTTCCCTGTAATAACCCACTGATCACCTGTCAATCACCTGCCAATCACCTATCACCCATCAATCACCCCCTGTCACCCCCTGTCACTGCCACCCATCAATCAGCCCCTAACCTGCCCCTTGCGGGCAATCTGATCACCCACCCACACCATTAGATCGCCCGCAAACCCGCCGTCAGATTACCTCCCAAATGTATCGTTTACATCTGTTATCTTCTCTAAACACCCACTAATTACCCATCAATCACCCCCTATCACCACCTGTCACTGTTACCTATCAGATCAGACCCTAATCTGCCCCTTGCGGGCACCCAATCACCCGCCCACACGCTCAGATTGCCCTCAGATCCCCCCCCCCCTTATCAATTCGCCAGTGCATTAATTACATCTGTCCTTCCCTGTAATAACCCACTGATCACCTGTCAATCACCTGCCAATCACCTATCACCCATCAATCACCCCCTGTCACTGCCACCCAACAATCAGCCCCTAACCTGCCCCTTGCGGGCAATCTGATCACCCACCCACACAAATAGATCGCCCGCAGATCCGACATCAGATCACCACCCAAGCGCAGCTTTTACATCTATTCTCTCCTCTAAACACCCACTAATTACCCATCAATCACCCCCTATCACCACCTGTCACTGTTACCCATCAGATCAGACCCTAATCTGCCCCTTGCGGGCACCCAATCACCCGCCTACACGCTCAGATTGCCCTCAGACCCCCCCTTATCAATTCGCCAGTGCAATATTTACATCTGTCCTTCCCTGTAATAAACCACTGATCACCTGTCAATCACCTGCCAATCACCTATCACCCATCAATCACCCCCTGTCACTGCCACCCATCAATCACCCCCTGTCACTGCCACCCATCAATCACCCGCTGTCACTGCCACCCATCAATCAGCCCCTAACCTGCCCCTTGCGGGCAAACTGATCACCCACCCACACCAATAGATCGCCCGCAGATCCGACATCAGATCACCACCCAAGCGCAGTGTTTCCATCTATTCTCTACCCTAAACACCCACTAATTACCCATCAATCACCCCCTGTCAATGCTACCTATCAGATTAGACCCCTATCTGCCCCTAGGGCACTCAATCACCCGCCCACACCCTCAGAATGCCCTCAGACCCCAGCCCTGATCACCTCGCCAGTGCATTGCTTGCATCTATTCCCCCCTCTAATCACACCTTGAGACACCCATCAATCACCTCCTGTCACCCCCTAGCACACCTACCCATCAGATCAGGCCCTAATTTGCCCAGTGTGGGCTCCTGATCACTCGGCCAAACCCTCAGACCCCCTTCCGATCACCTCCCCAGTGCATTGATTGCATCTATTTTCCCCTCTAACCACCCCCTGAGACACCCATCAATCACCTCCTGTCACCCCCCCTAGCACTCCTATCCATCAGATCAGGCCCAATACAACCTGTCATCTAAAAGGCCACCCTGCTTATGACCGGTTCCACAAAATTCGCCCCCTCATAGACCACCTGTCATCAAATTTTGCAGATGCTTATACCCCTGAACAGTCATTTTGAGACATTTGGTTTCCAGACTACTCACGGTTTTGGGCCTGTAAAATGCCAGGGCGGTATAGGAACCCCACAAGTGACCCCATTTTAGAAAAAAAGACACCCCAAGGTATTTTGTTAGGTGTATGACGAGTTCATAGAAGATTTTATTTTTTGTCAAAAGTTAGCGGAAATTAATTTTTATTGGTTTTTTTTCCCAAAGTGTCATTTTTCACTAACTTGTGACAAAAAATAAAATCTTCTATGAACTCGCCATACACCTAACAGAATACCTTGGGGTGTCTTCTTTCTAAAATGGGGTCACTTGTGGGGTTCCTATACTGCCCTGGCATTTTAGGGCCCCTAAACCGCGAGGAGTAGTCTAGAAAACAAATGCTTCAAAATGATCTGTGAATAGGACGTTGGGCCCCTTAGCGCACCTAGGCTGCAAAAAAGTGTCACACATGTGGTACCGCCGTACTCAGGAAAAGTAGTATAATGTGTTTTAGGGTGTATTTTTACACATACCCATGCTGGGTGGGAGAAATTTCTATGTAAATGGACAATTGTGTGTAAAAAAATCAAACAATTGTCATTTACAGAGATATTTCTCCCACTTAGCATGGGTATGTGTAAAAATACACCCCAAAACGCATTATACTACTTCTCCTGAGTACGGCGGTACCACATGTGTGGCACTTTTTTACACCCCAAGTACGCTAAGGGGCCCAAAGTCCAATGAGTACCTTTAGGATTTCACAGGTCATTTTGCGACATTTGGTTTCAAGACTACTCCTCACGGTTTAGGGCCCCTAAAATGCCAGGGCAGTATAGGAACCCCACAAATGACCCCATTCTAGAAAGAAGACACCCAAAGGTATTCCGTACGGAGTATGGTGAGTTCATAGAAGATTTTATTTTTTGTCACAAGTTAGCGGAAAATGACACTTTGTGAAAAAAAAACTATTAAAATCAATGTCCGCTAACTTGTGACAAAAAAATAAAAACTTCTATGAACTCACCATACTCCTAACGGAATACCTTGGGGTGTCTTCTTTCTAAAATGGGGTCATTAGTGGGGTTCCTATACTGCCCTGGCATTTTAGGGGCCCTAAACCGCGAGGAGTAGTCTTGAAACAAAAATCACCTGTGAAATCCTAAAGTTACTCATTGGACTTTGGGCCCCTTAGTGCAGTTAGGGTGCAAAAAAGTGCCACACATGTGGTATCGCCGTACTCGGGAGAAGTAGTATAATGTGTTTTGGGGTGTATTTTTACACATACCCATGCTGGGTGGGAGAAATACCTCTGTAAATGACAATCTTTTGATTTTTTTACACACAATTGTCCATTTACAGAGGTATTTCTCCCACCCAGCATGGGTATGTGTAAAAATACACCCCAAAACACATTGTACTACTTCTCCCGAGTATGGCGATACCACATGTGTGGCACTTTTTTGCACCCTTACTGCGCTAAAGGGCCCAAAGTCCAATGAGTACCTTTAGGATTTCACAGGTCATTTTGAGAAATTTTGTTTCAAGACTACTCCTCACGGTTTAGGGCCCCTAAAATGCCAGGGCAGTATAGGAACCCCACAAATGACCCCATTTTAGAAAGAAGACACCCCAAGGTATTCCGTTAGTAGTATGGCGAGTTCATAGAAGATTTTATTTTTTTGTCACAAGTTAGCGGAAATTGATTTTAATTGTGTTTTTTCACAAAGTGTCATTTTCCGCTAACTTTTGACAAAAAATAAAATCTTCTATGAACTCACCATACTCCTAACGGAATACCTTGGGGTGTCTTCTTTCTAAAATGGGGTCATTTGTGGGGTTCCTATACTGCCCTGGCATTTTAGGGGCCCTAAACCGTGAGGAGTAGTCTTGAAACGAAATTTCTCAAAATGACCTGTGAAATCCTAAAGGTACTCATTGGACTTTGGGCCCTTTAGCGCAGTTAGGGTGCAAAAAAGTGCCACACATGTGGTATCGCCGTACTCAGGAGAAGTAGTATAATGTGTTTTGTGGTGTATTTTTACACATACCCATGCTGAGTGGGAGAAAGATCCCTGTAAATGGACAATTGTGTGTTATAAAAATTAACAAATTGTCATTTACAGAGATATTTCTCCCACCCAGCATGGGTATGTGTAAAAATACACCCCAAAACACATTATACTACTTCTCCTGAGTATGGCAATACCACATGTGTGGCACTTTTTTGCAGCCTAACTGCGCTAAGGGGTCCAAAGTCCAATGAGCACCTTTAGGCTTTACAGGGGTGCTTACAATTTAGCACCCACCAAAATGTCAGGACAGTAAACACACCCCACAAATGACCCCATTTTGGAAAGTAGACCCTTCAAGGTATTCAGAGAGGGGCATGGTGAGTCCGTGGCAGATTTCATTTTTTTTGTCGCAAGTTAGAAGAAATGGAAACTTTTTTTTTTTTTTTTCTCACAAAGTGTCATTTTCCGCTTACTTGTGACAAAAAATAATATCTTCTATTAACTCACTATGCCTCTCAGTGAATACTTTGGGATGTCTTCTTTCCAAAATGGGGTCATTTGGGGGGTATTTATACTATCCTGGAATTCTAGCCCCTCATGAAACATGACAGGTAGTCAGGAAAGTCAGAGATGCTTGAAAATGGGAAAATTCACTTTTTGCACCATAGTTTGTAAACACTATAACTTTTACCCAAACCAATAAATATACACTGAATGGGTTTTTTTTATCAAAAACATGTTTGTCCACATTTTTCGCGCTGCATGTATACAGAAATTTTACTTTATTTGAAAAATGTCAGCACAGAAAGTTAAAAAAATCATTTTTTTGCCAAAATTCATGTCTTTTTTGATGAATATAATAAAAAGTAAAAATCGCAGGAGCAATCAAATAGCACCAAAAGAAAGCTTTATTAGTGACAAGAAAAGGAGCCAAAATTCATTTAGGTGGTAGGTTGTATGAGCGAGCAATAAACCGTGAAAGCTGCAGTGGTCTGAATGGAAAAAAAGTGGCCGGTCCTTAAGGGGTAGAAAGCCCGCGGTCCTCAAGTGGTTAAATAGATCTTTCTCATAACCTCTTTGCGACTTCCAATCAATGTCAAGGCTGCTTTATCAGACACTCCCGGACCCCTTAACCAGTCTAACTCAGGATCCAAGCTGCCAGATTCAGGCGCTCTGGATGAGGATGCCACAGGTCTCCCTGAACTAGAAGATCCGGCATCAGAGGTAGCATCCAAGGCTCCTCGACTGCAAATGACTTCATCATTGCAAACCAGCTCCTTCTGGGCCAACGAAGCGCAATGAGAATCATGTGTCCTCTCAGTTCTGTCCATTTCATGAGAACTGCCGGAATCATGTTTAGAGGCGGAAAAACATAAATCAAAGGAAAGCTCCATTGGTGGTGGAACGCATTTACTCCTATCGCATTGTCTCTCGGGTTGAAAGAATAATACTTTTGTACCTGCGCATTCTCCTGTGTTGCCAACAGATCCACTGATGGTGTTCCCCATCTCTCTGTAATCTGTACAAATATTCTCTTGTTTAAGGACCATTCTGAAGTCAGAATTGCATTTCTGCTCAATTTGTCTGCATCTATGTTCAATGTGCCCTTGAGATGGACTGCTCTCAAGGACAACACATTCTCTTCTGCCCAAAATAAAATCTCTTCTGCTTGTACCTGCAATAACAGGGATTTTGTGCCTCCCTGCTTGTTTAAGAATGCCACAGTTGTAACGTTGTCTGACTGAACTAGGACATGCGATTGATACAGAATGGTCTTTGCTTGAATCAAAGCCAATTTCACAGCTCTCAATTCTCTCCAATTCGAAGACATTTGGGACTCTGTTCTCGACCATTTGCCCTGGAAGGCTACATGACCCACATGAGCCCCCCAACCCCACGTACTTGCATCCGTGGTTAAAATTTGATCTACTGGATCCTTCCACAGTCTTCCCTTCAACAAGTTGGCTTCCTCCAACCACCAGTGAAAGGACAATGAGACTGATGTTGGAATAGTCACACGGACCTGCAGACTTTGAGGCTGACCGTCCCAATTCTCCAGTAATACCCGCTGGAGTCTCCTGATATGTGACAGTGCCCATGGCACTGCCACTATTGTTGAGGACATTAACCCCAACACTCGGGAGACCAATCTTAGTGTAGGTCGTACTTCCTCCTGCAATTTTTGCACCGCCAACTTTACCTTTTCCACCTTCTCCTGTGGAAGAAACAACTTTTGACTTAAAGAATCTATCAAAATACCTAGAAACACCATATTTTGGCTTGGATCTAGGCATGATTTTTCTAGATTTATAATCCAGCCCAAGGACTGTAAATGATCTGACACCATCTGCAGATGATGTCTTAATTGTGCCTCCGAATTTCCTAGTATCAGTAGGTCGTCCAGATAAGGCACTACAATGACTGATTTTTCTCTTAATGGCATTAAAGCTTCCCCTTGGATTTTCGTAAATATCCTTGGTGCGGAAGTGATCCCAAACGGGAGGCATAGAAACTGAAAATGCCTTACCTGCCCGTCTATTTGGAGAGCAAATCTTAAGAATTTCTGTGACCTTTTGTGAATTGGGACGTGCCAATAGGCGTCCCTGAGGTCTAGAGATGCCATGAATGCTCCGGGAAATAACAGATCTCTCACTGTAAAAATCGTCTCCATACGAAACTTCTTCTTTCTCATGTATGGATTTAGTTTCTTTAAATTTAGAATCAAACGGAACTTTCCCGACTGTTTCTTTACCAGAAAAATTGTTGAATAGAAACCTTCTTTTTGTTCCTTTCTTGGAACACTGCAAACCACATTTTGATCTAATATACTCTTTAAAATTTGTAGGATTTCGGGCAAAAGAGCCGGATCCTTTGGCGGTCTCAAAACGATGAATCTTGACGGAGGGGGCAAAGCAAACTCTATCTGATAGCCGAATCTGATTATCTGCCGAATGAACGGACTTTTTACCATTATCGACCATCTGTGGGAAAAATATTTTAGTCTCCCCCCCTACCGCCATGAACGAGTCATTGTGGTTTCGCCTGAGATTCAGAGGGCTTAGACCTAAACCCCCCTCTCCTAGATTTGTCAAAGAACCATCTTTTGACTCCCTTTTGCTCCCTAGGCTCCTTTTGGTCAGTTTTTGGTTTACGAAAAAAACTCTTATTTGCTGTTTTCTGCTTCCTAGGAAAGGTCTTTCTTTTATTCGAAGTCCTTTCCAGAGCCAAGTCCAAATCTGGCCCAAACAGCAAATCCCCTGAAAAAGGCACTCCACATAGTCTATTCTTGGATGCTAAATTCCCATCCCAAGTTTTCAACCACAGAGCTCTGCGTGCCACATTCACCGGAGCCGTTGATCTGGCGGTAAATCTGACCGCTTCTGCAGAAGCATCCGCCAAATAGCTGCCTTATTTAGGATTGTAATAGATTCCAACAATTGCTCAACTGAAGCACCTGCAAGAATTCTAGCTTTCAGTTGATTGACCCATAATTCCAGTGTTCTGGCTACACAGGTAGAGGCTACCGCAGGCCTAAAGGTGGCTGCCGTCGCCTCCCAGGATCTTTTGAGATAAGCATCAATCTTCTTGTCTACCGGATCTTTAAGATCCCCTAAATCCTCAAATGCCAAATCACCTGGTTTGGAAACTTGAGAAAATGGAGCGTCCAATTTAGGACATTTGTCCCAGAGAGCCGAATCCTCGACAGTGAAAGGAAATCTGCGTTTGACTGATTTGGACATAAGCAGCCTCTTCTCAGGATCTTTCCACTCTCTGAGAATAGACTGCTTAATTGCATTGTGGACAGGAAAAGTAAGACCTTCCTTCTCCTCCATCCCCTTATATAATTGATCATGTATGGATAAAACAGATACTGCATCCTTATTTAACTCAAGCGTATCATTGATAGCTGCAATTAATGCTTCAGTATCTTCCACACGAAATTTGAACCTAGAAGATGTATCAATTTCAATCTCTCTAGACTCCGACTCCCCTGAACTAACCCCTGTCTCCATTGGATCCTGATTCTCACTCTCTGAGATAGGATTAGAGACAGGAATAGAAACAGCAGCAACCTGAGAAGTAGAGGCACATGCTACCGTTAAAGAGGATTTAAAGGAAGCCAATGAGGAATTAATCTCCTCCCTAAAAGCCTGCAAAGTCTCCTGTACAGAGGGACCTGACTGCTCCCCTAAAACTTTATCCATGCACTGCTGACAAAGTTTTGGAATATGGCAATGGCATCTTATCGCTACACATAGGGCATCGCTTATAGGTAGGAGGACGCCTCGCCTTATCCCCTGAATCAGCTTGTTTAGCCTAAAGGATAAGTATAAACAAAAGCAGACATAAGCATAACCCAAATACAAATTAGCGTATGGCTCAGAAAGAGATCCCATACTCTCACCTTCTGAGTGGCTGGGTTACTCTCTGTCTTATCAGGTGCCGACATCCTGAAGGAATCCAGCACCCAAGACAGTCGTCTCTCCCCTCCGAGTAACTCTAATGCCAGCCAGCCTCGCACAGCATCCTCTAAATACTTCCGCTCTGGACTCACGGAGGCGGGACCGGAAGTGACGGAGAGACAGCCTGATAGGCTAAAGCGCGCCCTCCGGCATACCCGCCAGAAGTTACGCGTCACAGGGGAACCACGCGGACAATCTTCCGCCATGCGCCTCCCAACGCCCGGGCCAGCAACAGCAAGCCAGCGGCTTACCTGTCCTCCGGAACCGACTCCATCCAGAGCGGGAAGGAACGCCATGCCCTCCACACTTGCCCTCCTACATTTAGGAGCAGAAAGGTAGGCAAACCTCACTCGGGTGTCCAGCGTGAGGTGAAGGCTAGATGGCCTTGGTACCACCATTTCAGCTGCCCATGGAATTAACACCTGCAGCCCAGCACACAGGCTCAATCCCTAGGGGAGATGCTGACCAGCCTGGATGCAGGAACAAACAGCACTGAGGGTGGACTAACTGTTTCAATGTTTTATAGGGGAAGTGCTGTCTGTTCCTGCGTCTGGGAGGGGCGACGTCTCACCTTGCCCTGAAGCATTGTGGGAAAAAGAGACCTTTCCCTTCCCCAGGGTGTTTGTACTGCTATTGTTAGTAAGCGGTCACCACATACTGTCATAATAGTTATAGATGGCAAAATCTAACATAAGCATATAGCATAACCCCTAATATGGCCAGTCTGTGAGCAGTGACATCACAGCAATACAGATACACATGTATTCTATATACACTGCTGATTACTCACCTGTTCTGCCCTCTGTAACATTGTCCTCCTCTTTACTAGTCCTCATCATGCCTCCCTCCTCCATAGACTGCTGATCACTCCTCACATACGTCTCTTCTTCTTCCTCTTTACTTGTCCCCATCAGGTCACCCTCCTCCATAGACTGCTGATCACTCCTCACATACGTCTCTTCTTCTTCCTCTTTACTTGTCCTCATCATGTCACTCTCCTCCATAGACTGCTGATCACTCTTCACATACGTCTCTTCTTCTTCCTCTTTACTAGTCCTCATCATGCCTCCCTCCTCCATAGACTGCTGATCACTCCTCACATACGTCTCTTCTTCTTCCTCTTTACTTGTCCTCATCATGTCACTCTCCTCCATAGACTGCTGATCACTCCTCACATATGTCTCTTCTTCTTCCTCTTTACATGTCCTCATCATGACACCCTCCTCCATAGACTGCTGATCACTCCTCACATATGTCTCCTCTTCCTCCTCTTTACTTGTCCTCATCATGTCACTCTCCTCCATAGACTGCTGATCACTCCTCACATACGTCTCTTCTTCTTCCTCTTTACATGTCCTCATCATGTCACCCTCCTCCATAGACTGCTGATCACTCCTCACATATGTCTCTTCTTCTTCCTCTTTACTTGTCCTCATCATGTCACCCTCCTCCATAGACTGCTGATCACTCCTCACATATGTCTCTTCTTCTTCCTCTTTACTTGTCCTCATCATCTCACTCTCCTCCATACACTGCTGATCACTCCTCACATACGTCTCTTCTTCTTCCTCTTTACTTGTCATCATGTCACCCTCCTCCACTGACTGCTGATCACTCCTCACATATGTCTCTTCTTCTTCCTCTTTACTTGTCCCCATCATGTCACCCTCCTCCATAGACTGCGGATCACTCCTCACATATGTCTCTTCTTCTTCGTCTTTACTTGTCCTCATCATGTCACCCTCCTCCACTGACTGCTGATCACTCCTCACATATGTCTCTTCTCCTTCCTCTTTACTTGTCCTCATCATCTCACTCTCCTCCATACACTGCTGATCACTCCTCACATATGTCTCTTCTTCTTCCTCTTTACTTGTCCTCATCATGTCTCCCTCCTCCATAGACTGCTGATCACTCCTCACATACGTCTCTTCTTCTTCCTCTTTAACCACAACACTTCCATGTACAAGTTCTCCACCCTAAGTGCACAAAGTGAAAGATAATGTATGTAATGTAAAATGTGAACACAGATAACAGTATACACAGGAAGAAAGAATGTGTCATGGTTTGGGGTCTCCAGGGACCCTCAGTCCCACTTACCTGATAATAGTGGGGGATGGTGGGATCTTCCTGTGGACAATCTCGGGAATAAAGAGGACCTGTACATCTCTCTGGTGGGTTCCTGTTACTGGATACACCTGTAGGAAACACACACACTGACTGAATACATTGTCTCTATGTGATTATCAGATGATGGGGGATCTAGGTGGACCCCAAATACTGCTTTCTCCTGTACAAAACATAAAAGTCTCCTCTTACCCGGTAATATAAGTAATTGATTCTCCAACATGGTGTCCTTGTAGAGGTCATTGTGTTCTATATACTGCCACTCCTGCATGGGGAAATAGATGGTGACATCCTGACACCTTATAGGAACCTGACACACACAGTCACCATCCAGACACACCCCTTGTGTTACCGGATAATATCCCATAATTCCCAGCACTGCTCACCTCTCCTGTCAGCAGCTCAATCATCTTCCCAGTGATTTCCAGAATCTTCTGCTTGTTGTGTCCATCAGATATCAGGGAGTGAGGTGGGGGCACTGTGATGGTCACATGATCTCCAGACTTCACTGGAGGAAAACTCTGTATAGAAAAACCAACAGTAATGTCACATGACCTCCCAGAATCCTCCTCACCTCTCCAGTCACCTGTGTTATATTACTAGAGACAAGAGTGATATCACATGACCTCCCAGAATCCTTCTCACCTCTCCAGTAAGTTCTGTGCAGGCCAGGGTAGGTTCTCCAGCACTAAAGGCGGAGATTCCAAATTACTCTCCCCCTGTCAATAGTGTCCCCCCAGTACAGGTAGTGAGGTATGCCCAAAGGAGCGAGAGTGAGGAAGAGATCGGCACTGCAAAACTGCTTTTTATTCCAAAAAGAGGCCCTGTGAAGCAATACACATCAAAGTGAACAAAACTGTAACATACCAGTGCTATGGAGCGGTGTGATAGCGGTGGGTGCCAGGCACTAATAGCCTGATGACCGTTTTTCGCGGCAATGCGCTTCCACAGAGGCAGCGTGAAACAGCCATCAGTGCTTCTTTTTAGAATAACAGCAGTTTTGCAGTGCCGATCTCTCCCTTGCTCTCCCTCCTTTATGAAAATAATGAGAGACACCAATAGAGGGAGACAGAGAGAAGATGCTGCAAGCCTGTGAAATGGCCGAGATCCCGATGCAGTGAGGAGCAGCACTTCATGCTCAGCCTGTGACTCTGCACTGGCCAGGCAAGGGGGGCACAGGTAAGTCCTCAGAACTGTGTGCTCAGAGGCTAGAGCCTCCCCAGCCTTTACCCGGACCAGGCTGGGCGTTTTATTTCTAGAGATAAGAGTGATGTCATGTGACCTCCCAGAATCCCCCTCACCTCTCCAATCACCTGCGTGTTATATTACTAGAGATAAGAATGACATCATGTGACCTCCCAGAATCCCCCTCACCTCTCTGGTCACCTGTGTGTTATATTACTAGAGATAAGAGTGAAGTCATGTGACCTCCCAGAATCCCCCTCACCTCTCCGGTCACCTCCTGTGTGTTATATTACTAGAGATAAGAGTGATGTCATGTGACCTCCCACAATCCCTCTCACCTCTCCAGTCACCTGTGTGTTATATTACTAGAGATAAGAATGATGTCATGTGACCTGCCAGAATCCCCTGACCTCTCCAGTCACCTGTGTGTTATATTACTAGAGATAAGAGTGATGTCATGTGACCTCCCAGAATCCCCCTCACCTCTCCAGTCACCTGTGTGTTATATTACTAGAGATAAGAGTGATGTCATGTGATCTCCCAGAATCCCCCTCACCTCTCCAGTCACCTGCGTGGTATATTACTAGAGATAAGAGTAATGTCATGTGACCTCCCAGATTTCCCCTGATCTCTCCGGTCAAATGTGTGTTATATTACTAGAGATAAGAATGATGTCATGTGACCTCCCAGAATCCTCCTCACCTCTCCAGTCACATGTGTGTTATATTACTAGAGATAAGAATGATGTCATGTGACCTCCCAGAATCCCCCTCACCTCTCCAGTCACCTGTGTGTTACATTACTAGAGATAAGAGTGATGTCATGTGACCTCCCAGAATCCTCCTCACCTCTCCAGTCACCTGTGTGTTATATTACTAGAGATAAGAGTGATGTCATGTGACCTCCCAGAATCCCCCTCACCTCTCCGGTCACCTGTGTGTTATATTACTAGAGATAAGAATGATGTCATGTGACCTCCCAGAATCCCCCTCACCTCTCCAGTCACGTGTGTTATATTACTAGAGATAAGAGTGATGTCATGTGACCTCCCAGAATACCCCTCACCTCTCCGGTCACCTGTGTGTTATATTACTAGAGATAAGAGTGACGTCATGTGACCTCTCAGAATCCCCCTCACCTCTCCGGTCACCTGTGTGTTATATTACTAGAGATAAGAGTGATGTCATGTGACCTCCCAGAATCGCTCTCACCTCTCCAGTAACCCGTGTGTCATATTACTAGAGATAAGAGTGATGTCATGTGACCTCCCAGAATCCCCCTCACCTCTCCGGTCACCTGTGTGTTATATTACTAGAGATAAGAGTGATCTCTTGTGACCTCCCAGAATCCCTCTCACCACCGCCGTCACCTGTGTGTTATATTACTAGAGATAAGAGTGATGTCATGTGACCTCCCAGAATCACCCTCATCTCTCCAGTCACCTGTGTGTTATATTACTAGAGATAAGAGTGACATCATGTGACCTCCCAGAATCCCTGTCACCTCTCTGATCACCTGTGTGTTATATTACTAGAGATAAGAGTGACATCATGTGACCTCCCAGAATCCCCCTGACCTCTCTGGTCACCTGTGTGTTATATTACTAGAGATAAGAGTGACATCATGTGACCTCCCAGAATCCCCCTGACCTTTCTGGTCACCTGTGTGTTATATTACTAGAGATAAGAGTGATGTCATGTGACCTCCCAGAATCCCCCTCACCTCTCCAGTCACCTGTGTGTTATATTACTAGAGATAAGAGTGATGTCATATGACCTCCCAGAATCCTCCTCACCTCTCCAGTCACCTGTGTGTTATATTACTAGAGATAAGAGTGACGTCATGTGACATCCCAGAATCCTCCTCACCTCTCTAGTCACCTGTGTGTTATATTACTAGAGATAAGAGTGATGTCATATGACCTCCCAGAATCCCCCTCACCTGTGTGTTACATTACTAGAGATAAGAGTGATGTCATGTGACATCCCAGAATCCTCCTCACCTCTCTAGTCACCTGTGTGTTATATTACTAGAGATAAGAGTGATGTCACGTGACCTCCCAGAATCCCCCTGATCTCTCCGGTCAAATGTGTGTTATATTACTAGAGATAAGAGTGATCTCGTGTGACCTCCCAGAATCCCTCTCACCACCGCCGTCACCTGTGTGTTATATTACTAGAGATAAGAGTGATGTCATGTGACCTCCCAGAATCCTCCTCACCTCTCCAGTCACCTGTGTGTTATATTACTAGAGATAAGAGTGACATCATGTGACCTCCCAGAATCCCTGTCACCTCTCCGGTCACCTGTGTGTTATATTACTAGAGATAAGAGTGATATCATGTGACCTCCCAGAATCCTCCTCACCTCTCCAGTCACCTGTGTTATATTACTAGAGATAAGAGTGATGTCATGTGACCTCCCAGAATCGCTTTCACCTCTCCAGTCACCTGTGTGTTATATTACTAGAGATAAGAGTGATCTCGTGTGACCTCCCAGAATCCCTCTCACCACCGCCGTCACCTGTGTGTTATATTACTAGAGATAAGAGTGATGTCATGTGACCTCCCAGAATCCCTCTCACCACTGCCGTCACCTGTGTGATATATTACTGGAGATAAGTGCGATGTCATGTGACTTGCCAGAATCCACCTCACCTCTCCAGTCACCTGTGTGTTATATTACTAGAGATAAGAGTGATGCCATGTGACCTCCCAAAATCCTCCTCACCTTTCCAGTCACTTGTGTGTTATATTACTAGAGATAAGAGTGACGTCATGTGACCTCCCAGAATCCCCCTCACCTCTCCAGTCACATGTGTGTTATATTACTAGAGATAAGAATGATGTCATGTGACCTCCCAGAATCCCCCTCACCTCTCCAGTCACCTGTGTGTTACATTACTAGAGATAAGAGTGATGTCATGTGACCTCCCAGAATCCTCCTCACCTCTCCAGTCACCTGTGTGTTATATTACTAGAGATAAGAGTGATGTCATGTGACCTCCCAGAATCCCCCTCACCTCTCCGGTCACCTGTGTGTTATATTACTAGAGATAAGAGTGATGTCATGTGACCTCCCAGAATCGCTTTCACCTCTCCAGTCACCTGTGTGTTATATTACTAGAGATAAGAGTGATCTCGTGTGACCTCCCAGAATCCCTCTCACCACCGCCGTCACCTGTGTGTTATATTACTAGAGATAAGAGTGATGTCATGTGACCTCCCAGAATCCCTCTCACCACTGCCGTCACCTGTGTGATATATTACTGGAGATAAGTGCGATGTCATGTGACTTGCCAGAATCCACCTCACCTCTCCAGACACCTGTACTATATTACTAGAGATAAGAGTGACGTCATGTGACCTCCCAGAATCCCCCTCACCTCTCCAGTCACCTGTGTGTTATATTACTAGAGATAAGAGTGATGTCATGTGACCTCCCAGAATCCCCCTCACCTCTCCGGTCACCTGTGTGTTATATTACTAGAGATAAGAGTGATATCACGTGACCTCCCAGAATCCTCCTCACCTCTCCGGTCACCTGTGTGTTATATTACTAGAGATAAGAGTGATGTCATGTGACCTCCCAGAATCCTCCTCACCTCTCCAGTCACCTGTGTTAGATTACTAGAGATAAGAGTGATGTCATGTGACCTCCCAGAATCCCCCTGATCTCTCCGGTTAAATGTGTGTTATATTACTAGAGATAAGAGTGATGTCATGTGACCTCCCAGAATCCCCTTCACCTCGCCAGTCACCTGTGTTATATTACTAGAGATAAGAGTGATGTCATGTGACCTCCCAGAATTCCCCTGATCTCTCCGGTCCAATGTGTATTATATTACTAGAGATAAGAGTGATGTCATGTGACCTCCCAAAATCCTCCTCACCTTTCCAGTCACTTGTGTGTTATATTACTAGAGATAAGAGTGACGTCATGTGACCTCCCAGAATCCCCCTCACCTCTCCAGTCACATGTGTGTTATATTACTAGAGATAAGAATGATGTCATGTGACCTCCCAGAATCCCCCTCACCTCTCCAGTCACCTGTGTGTTACATTACTAGAGATAAGAGTGATGTCATGTGACCTCCCAGAATCCTCCTCACCTCTCCAGTCACCTGTGTGTTATATTACTAGAGATAAGAGTGATGTCATGTGACCTCCCAGAATCCCCCTCACCTCTCCGGTCACCTGTGTGTTATATTACTAGAGATAAGAATGATGTCATGTGACCTCCCAGAATCCCCCTCACCTCTCCAGTCACATGTGTGTTATATTACTAGAGATAAGAGTGATGTCATGTGACCTCCCAGAATCTCTCTCACCTCTCCAGTAACCCGTGTGTCATATTACTAGAGATAAGAGTGATGTCATGTGACCTCCCAGAATCCCCCTCACCTCTCCGGTCACCTGTGTGTTATATTACTAGAGATAAGAGTGATGTCATGTGACCTCCCAGAATCCCCCTGACCTCTCCAGTCACCTGTGTGTTATATTACTAGAGATAAGAGTGATGTCATGTGACCTCCTAGAATCCCCCTCACCTCTCCAGTCACCTGTGTGTTATATTACTAGAGATAAGAGTGATGTCATGTGACCTCCCAGAATCCCCTTTACGTCTCCGGTCACCTGTGTGTTATATTACTAGAGATAAAAGTGATGTCATGTGACCTCCCAGAATCCCCCTCACCTCTCCGGTCACCTGTGTGTTATATTACTAGAAATAAGAGTGATCTCGTGTGACCTCCCAGAATCCCTCTCACCACCGCCATCACCTGTGTGTTATATTACTAGAGATAAGAGTGATGTCATGTGACCTCCCAGAATCCTCCTCACCTCTCCAGTCACCTGTGTGTTATATTACTAGAGATAAGAGTGATGTCATGTGACCTCCCAGAATCCCCCTCATCTCTCCAGTCACCTGTGTGTTATATTACTAGAGATAAGAGTGATGTCATGTGACCTCCCAGAATCCCTGTCACCTCTCCGATCACCTGTGTGTTATATTACTAGAGATAAGAGTGATCTCGTGTGACCTCCCAGAATCCCTCTCACCACCACCGTCACCTGTGTGTTATATTACTAGAGATAAGAGTGATGTCATGTGACCTCCCAGAATCATCCTCACCTCTCCAGTCACCTGTGTGTTATATTAATAGAGATAAGAGTGATGTCATGTGACCTCCCAGAATCCCCCTCATCTCTCCAGTCACCTGTGTGTTATATTACTAGAGATAAGAGTGACATCATGTGACCTCCCAGAATCCCTGTCACCTCTCCGATCACCTGTGTGTTATATTACTAGAGATAAGAGTGACATCATGTGACCTCCCAGAATCCCCCTGACCTCTCTGGTCACCTGTGTGTTATATTACTAGAGATAAGAGTGACATCATGTGACCTCCCAGAATCCCCCTGACCTCTCTGGTCACCTGTGTGTTATATTACTAGAGATAAGAGTGATGTCATGTGACCTCCCAGAATCCCCCTCACCTCTCCAGTCACCTGTGTGTTATATTACTAGAGATAAGAGTGATGTCATATGACCTCCCAGAATCCTCCTCACCTCTCCAGTCACCTGTGTGTTATATTACTAGAGATAAGAGTGATGTCATGTGACATCCCAGAATCCTCCTCACCTCTCTAGTCACCTGTGTGTTATATTACTAGAGATAAGAGTGATGTCATATGACCTCCCAGAATCCTCCTCACCTCTCCAGTCACCTGTGTGTTATATTACTAGAGATAAGAGTGATGTCATGTGACATCCCAGAATCCTCCTCACCTCTCTAGTCACCTGTGTGTTATATTACTAGAGATAAGAGTGATATCATATGACCTCCCAGAATCCTCCTCACCTCTCCAGTCACCTGTGTTATATTACTAGAGATAAGAGAGATGTCATGTGACCTCCCAGAATCCCCCTGATCTCTCCGGTCAAATGTGTGTTATATTACTAGAGATAAGAGTGATCTCGTGTGACCTCCCAGAATCCCTCTCACCACCGCCGTCACCTGTGTGTTATATTACTAGAGATAAGAGTGATGTCATGTGACCTCCCAGAATCCTCCTCACCTCTCCAGTCACCTGTGTGTTATATTACTAGAGATAAGAGTGACATCATGTGACCTCCCAGAATCCCTGTCACCTCTCCGGTCACCTGTGTGTTATATTACTAGAGATAAGAGTGATGTCATGTGACCTCCCAGAATCCCTCTCACCACTGCCGTCACCTGTGTGATATATTACTAGAGATAAGTGTGATGTCATGTGACCTCCCAGAATCCTCCTCACCTCTCCGGTCACCTGTGTGTTATATTACTAGAGATAAGAGTGATGTCATGTGACCTCCCAGAATCCCCCTCACCTGTCCGGTCACCTGTGTGTTATATTACTAGAGATAAGAGTGATGTCATGTGACCTCCCAGAATCCCCCTCACCTCTCCAGTCACCTGTGTGTTATATTACTAGAGATAAGAGTGATGTCATGTGACCTCCCAGAATCCCCCTCACCTCTCCGGTCACCTGTGTGTTATATTAATAGAGATAAGAGTGATGTCATGTGACCTCCCAGAATTCCTGTCACCTCTCCGGTCACCTGTGTGTTATATTACTAGAGATAAGAGTGATATCATGTGACCTCCCAGAATCCTCCTCACCTCTCCGGTCACCTGTGTGTTATATTACTAGAGATAAGAGTGATGTCATGTGACCTCCCAGAATCCCCCTGATCTCTCCGGTTAAATGTGTGTTATATTACTAGAGATAAGAGTGATGTCATGTGACCTCCCAGAATCCCCTTCACCTCGCCAGTCACCTGTGTTATATTACTAGAGATAAGAGTGATGTCATGTGACCTCCCAGAATCCCCCTCACCTCTCCGGTCACCTGTGTGTTATATTACTAGAGATAAGAATGATGTCATGTGACCTCCCAGAATCCTCCTCACCTCTCCTGTCACCTGTGTGTTGTATTACTAGAGATAAGAGTGATATCATGTGACCTCCCAAAATCCTCCTCACCTTTCCAGTCACTTGTGTGTTATATTACTAGAGATAAGAGTGACGTCATGTGACCTCCCAGAATCCCCCTCACCTCTCCAGTCACATGTGTGTTATATTACTAGAGATAAGATTGATGTCATGTGACCTCCCAGAATCCCCTTCACCTCTCCAGTCACCTGTGTGTTACATTACTAGAGATAAGAGTGATGTCATGTGACCTCCCAGAATCCTCCTCACCTCTCCAGTCACCTGTGTGTTATATTACTAGAGATAAGAGTGATGTCATGTGACCTCTCAGAATCCCCCTCACCTCTCCGGTCACCTGTGTGTTATATTACTAGAGATAAAAGTGATGTCATGTGACCTCCCAGAATCCCCCTCACCTCTCCGGTCACCTGTGTGTTATATTACTAGAGATAAGAGTGATGTCATGTGACCTCCCAGAATCCCCCTGACCTCTCTGGTCACCTGTGTGTTATATTACTAGAGATAAGAGTGATCTCGTGTGACCTCCCAGAATCCCTCTCACCACCGCCGTCACCTGTGTGTTATATTACTAGAGATAAGAGTGATGTCATGTGACCTCCCAGAATCCTCCTCACCTCTCCAGTCACCTGTGTGTTATATTACTAGAGATAAGAGTGATGTCATGTGACCTCCCAGAATCCCCCTCATCTCTCCAGTCACCTGTGTGTTATATTACTAGAGATAAGAGTGATGTCATGTGACCTCCCAGAATTCCTGTCACCTCTCCGATCACCTGTGTGTTATATTACTAGAGATAAGAGTGACATCATGTGACCTCCCAGAATCCCCCTGACCTCTCTGGTCACCTGTGTGTTATATTACTAGAGATAAGAGTGATGTCATGTGACCTCCCAGAATCCCCCTCACCTCTCCAGTCACCTGTGTGTTATATTACTAGAGATAAGAGTGATGTCATATGACCTCCCAGAATCCTCCTCACCTCTCCAGTCACCTGTGTGTTATATTACTAGAGATAAGAGTGATGTCATGTGACCTCCCAGAATCCTCCTCACCTCTCCAGTCACCTGTGTTATATTACTAGAGATAAGAGAGATGTCATGTGACCTCCCAGAATCCCCCTGATCTCTCCGGTCAAATGTGTGTTATATTACTAGAGATAAGAGTGATGTCATATGACCTCCCAGAATCCTCCTCACCTCTCCAGTCACCTGTGTGTTATATTACTAGAGATAAGAGTGATGTCATGTGACCTCCCAGAATCCTCCTCACCTCTCCAGTCACCTGTGTTATATTACTAGAGATAAGAGAGATGTCATGTGACCTCCCAGAATCCCCCTGATCTCTCCGGTCAAATGTGTGTTATATTACTAGAGATAAGAGTGATGTCATATGACCTCCCAGAATCCTCCTCACCTCTCCAGTCACCTGTGTGTTATATTACTAGAGATAAGAGTGATGTCATATGACCTCCCAGAATCCCTGTCACCTCTCCGGTCACCTGTGTGTTATATTACTAGAGATAAGAGTGATATCATGTGACCTCCCAGAATCCTCCTCACCTCTCCAGTCACCTGTGTTATATTACTAGAGATAAGAGAGATGTCATGTGACCTCCCAGAATCCCCCTCACCTCTCCAGTCACCTGTGTGTTATATTACTAGAGATAAGAGTGATGTCATGTGACCTCCCAGAATCCCCCTCACCTCTCCGGTCACCTGTGTGTTATATTACTAGAGATCAGAGTGACGTCATGTGACCTCCCAGAATCCTCCTCACCTCTCCAGTCACCTGTGTTATATTACTAGAGATAAGAGTGATGTCATGTGTCCTCCCAGAATCCCCCTCACCTCTCCGGTCACCTGTGTGTTATATTACTAGAGATAAGAGTGATGTCATGTGACCTCCCAGAATCCCCCTCACCTCTCCAGTCACCTGTGTGTTATATTACTAGAGATAAGAGTGATGTCATGTGACCTCCCAGAATCCTCCTCACCTCTCCAGTCACCTGTGTTATATTACTAGAGATAAGAGAGATGTCATGTGACCTCCCAGAATCCCCCTGATCTCTCCGGTCAAATGTGTGTTATATTACTAGAGATAAGAGTGATGTCATGTGACCTCCCAGAATCCCCTTCACCTCTCCAGTCACCTGTGTGTTATATTACTAGAGATAAGAGTGATGTCATGTGACCTCCCAGAATCCTCCTCACCTCTCCAGTCACCTGTGTTATATTACTAGAGATAAGAGTGATGTCATGTGACCTCCCAGAATCCCCCTGATCTCTCCGGTCAAATGTGTGTTATATTACTAGAGATAAGAGTGATGTCATGTGACCTCCCAGAATCCCCCTCACCTCTCCAGTCACCTGTGTGTTATATTACTAGAGATAAGAATGATGTCATGTGACCTCCCAAAATCCCTGTCACCTCTCTGATCACCTGTGTGTTATATTACTAGAGATAAGAGTGATGTCATGTGACCTCCCAGAATCCCCTGACCTCTCCAGTCACCTGTGTGTTATATTACTAGAGATAAGAGTGATGTCATGTGACCTCCTAGAATCCCCCTCACCTCTCCAGTCACCTGTGTGTTATATTACTAGAGATAAGAGTGATGTCATGTGACCTCCCAGAATCCCCTGACCTCTCCAGTCACCTGTGTGTTATATTACTAGAGATAAAAGTGATGTCATGTGACCTCCCAGAATCCCCTTCACCTCTCCAGTCAGCAGATAGATGATCTCCAGGGTGAGGTTGAATATCCTCTCAGTCATGTGACTCTGGTCCTCCTCCATCCTCAGTGATGTGGTCATGTGATCTGTACAGGATGCTGCTGCCTTTGGATAGATAATAAGGGGAGAGTTATCTAGGTTGCACATTTGTCAGTGGTGAAACTACCAATACAGGATCCCCCTCCCCCCAGCACTCCCCATTGCTGTCACTTGTGGGTGGTGGGGCCATGCAGAGTATTGCAGGAAAGCATAATAAGCTGGTTTATAGCTACCTGTGCACTATACTCACAGCATGCTGCAGTCCTGTCCTCCCTCTGCCTCCTCTCCAGCTGGCCTTCTCTCCTCACATCCCCTCCCACTGTTACCATTCCTGTGATGTTACAGCAGTGCTGGTAGTGGTAGATGGATGAGGATATGAGGAGAGGCGGAGACTGAGACTAATGGGAGCAGAGGACTGGAGCACACTGCGACAG
This sequence comes from Hyperolius riggenbachi, assembly GCF_040937935.1. Taxonomy (NCBI): domain Eukaryota; kingdom Metazoa; phylum Chordata; class Amphibia; order Anura; family Hyperoliidae; genus Hyperolius; species Hyperolius riggenbachi. Next base: position 291,750,124 of record NC_090655.1, on the reverse strand, counting down.
CAAGCTATAAACCAATGTAATCCTTCCTATTACTACTCTGCATGGAGGTGGGGGACGGGAGCAATACTGGAGTGTGGACATGGCAATGCTGGGGGACACAGGGGGACATGGCTATACTGGGGGAGAAATGGTATTCCTGGGGTGGGGGGACATTACATACTGGAGGATAATGGCAATGCTGGGGGACACAGGGAGGACATAGCTATACTGGGAAAGAAATGGCATTACTGGGGTGGGAGACATTACATACTGGAGGATAATGGCAATGCTGGGGGACACAGGGGGGACATGGCTATACTGGGGGAGAAATGGTATTCTTGGGGTGGGGGGACATTACATACTGGAGGATAATGGCAATGCTGGGGGACACAGGGAGGACATAGCTATACTGGGGGAGAAATGGTATTCTTGGGGTGGGGGGACATTACATACTGGAGGATAATGGCAATGCTGGGGGACACAGGGGAGACATGGCTATACTGGGGAAGAAATCGCAGTACTGGGGTGGCAGACATTACATACTGGGGGATAATGGCAATGCTGGGGGACACAGGGGGGACATGGCTATACTGGGGGAGAAATGGTATTCTTGGGGTGGGGGGACATTACATACTGGAGGATAATGGCAATGCTGGGGGACACAGGGGAGACATGGCTATACTGGGGAAGAAATCGCAGTACTGGGGTGGCAGACATTACATACTGGGGGATAATGGCAATGCTGGGGGACACAGGGGAGACATGGCTATACTGGGGGAGAAATCGCAGTACTGGGGTGGCGGACATTACATACTGGAGGATAATGGCAATGCTTGGGGACACAGGGAGGACATGGCTATACTGGAGAAGAAATAGCATTAATGGGGTGGGGACATTACATACTGGACGATAATGGCAATGCTGGGGGACACAGGGGGGGCATGGCTATACTGGGGGAGAAATGGCATTACTGGAGTGGGGGACATTACATACTGGAGGATAATTGCAATGCTGGGGGACATGGCTATACTGGGGAGAAATGGCATTACTGGGGTGGGGGACATTACATACTGGAGGATAATAGCAATGCTGGGGGACACATGGCTATACTCGGGTGGGGGACATTACATACTGGAGGATAATGGCAATGCTGGGGGATACAGGGGGGACATGGCTATACTGGGGAGAAATGGAATTACTGGGGTGGGGGACATTACATACTGGAGGATAACAGCAATGCTGGGGGACACAGGGGGAATATGGCTATACTGGGGGAGAAATGGCATTACTGGGGTGGGGACATTACATACTGGAGGATAATAGCAATGCCTGGGGACACAGGGGGGACGTGGCTATACTGGGAAAGAAATGGCATTACTGGGGTGGGGGACATTACATACTGGAGGATAATAGCAATGCTTGGGGACACAGGGGGACGTGGCTATACTGGGAAAGAAATGGCATTACTGGGGTGGGGGACATTACATACTGGAGGATAATGGTAATGCTGGGGGACACAGGGGGACATGGCTATACTGGGAAAGAAATGGCATTACTGGGGTGGGGGACATTACATACTGCAGGATAATGGCAATGCTGGGGGACACAGGGAGGACATGGCTATACTGGGAAAAAAATGGCATTACTGGGGTGGTGGACATTACATACTGGAGGATAATAGCAATGCTAGGGGACACAGGGGGACATGGCTATACTGGGGGAGAAATGGCATTACTGGGGTGGGGGACATTACATACTGGAGGATAATAGCAATGCTGGGGACACAGGGAGGACATGGCTATACTGGGAAAAAAATGGCATTACTGGGGTGGGGGACATTACATACTGGAGGATAATAGCAATGCTGGGGACACAGGGAGGACATGGCTATGCTGGGGGAGAAATGGCATTACTGGGGTGGGGGACATTACATACTGGAGGATAATGGCAATGCTGGGGACACAGGGAGGACATGGCTATACTGGGGGAGAAATGGCATTACTGGGGTGGGGTACATTACATACTGGGGGATAATGGCAATGCTGGGGGACACAGGGGGGACATGGCTATACTGGGGGAGAAATGGCATTACTGGGGTGGGGACATTACATACTGGAGGATAATGGCAATGTTGGGGGGCACAGGGGGGACATGGCTATACTGGGGGTGAAATGGCATTACTGGGGTGGGGACATTACATACTGGAGGATAATGGCAATGCTGGGGGACACAGGGGGGACATGGCTATACTGGGGGAGAAATGGCATTACTGGGGTGGGGACATTACATACTGGAGGATAATGGCAATGTTGGGGGGCACAGGGGGGACATGGCTATACTGGGGGAGAAATGGCATTACTGGGGTGGGGACATTACATACTGGAGGATAATGGCAATGCTGGGGGACACAGGGGGGACATGGCTATACTGGGAAAGAAATGGCATTACTGAAGTGGGGGGCATTACATACTGGAGGATAATGGCAATGCTGGGGGACACAGGAGGGACATGGCTATACTGGGGGAGAAATGGCATTACTGGGGTGGGGACATTACATACTGGAGGATAATGGCAATGCTGGGGGACACAGGGGGGACATGGCTATACTGGGAAAGAAATGGCATTACTGAAGTGGGGGGCATTACATACTGGAGGATAATGGCAATGCTGGGGGACACAGGAGGGACATGGCTATACTGGGGGAGAAATGGCATTACTGGGGTGGGGACATTACATACTGGAGGATAATGGCAATGTTGGGGGGCACAGGGGGGACATGGCTATACTGGGGGAGAAATGGCATTAATGGGGTGGGGACATTACATACTGGAGGATAATGGCAATGCTGGGGGACACAGGGGGGACATGGCTATACTGGGGGAGAAATGGCATTACTGGGGTGGGGACATTACATACTGGAGGATAATGGCAATGTTGGGGGGCACAGGGGGGACATGGCTATACTGGGGGAGAAATGGCATTACTGGGGTGGGGACATTACATACTGGAGGATAATGGCAATGCTGGGGGACACAGGGGGGACATGGCTATACTGGGAAAGAAATGGCATTACTGAAGTGGGGGGCATTACATACTGGAGGATAATAGTAATGCTGGGGGACACAGGGGGACATGGCTATACTGGGAAAGAAATGGCATTACTGAAGTGGGGGGCATTACATACTGGAGGATAATAGTAATGCTGGGGGACACAGGGAGGACATAATAATAATAATCTGAACATTTGTATAGCGCTTTTCTCCTGTCGGACTCAAAGCGCTCAAGAGACCACCCAGCAGTTTTAGGGAGTCTTGCCTTGAACTCCTTACTGAATAGGTACTGACCCTAGCCAGGATTCGAACCCTGGTCTCCCATGTCAAAGGCAGTGCCCTTAACCATTACACTATCCAGCCACGCTATACTTGCGTTACATGGTGACAGTGGCATATCTAGAGGGGTGCAGGCATGGTTCATGCTATGGGCACCACAGTCCCATGGGCGCCATGCCTCCCTCATGCTGCAATGGAATCTTGCCACATGGTAAGCGCATCCCGTTGTACTATACTGGCGCTATACTGGGACATAGGAGGGGATTTGGTGGATTGTGTGGAGAGGTGGCTCTGCCAATGGGGGTGAGGTAGGATGCTGTTATTCAGGGGTTCTCACTGTGGGGGGCGCTATTTTACCTAGATACGCCCCTGTATGCTGATTTGCCTGAATTATTGATGGGAGGTTAAAGTAAACCTGAGGTATAAAGTATATAAAAGTATACATACCCGGGGCTTCCTCCAGCCTTGTACAGGCTAATCAGTCCCTCGCCGTCCTCCTCCGCCACCTGGATCTAATGCAGTTTAGCCCAGTACTTCAGGCAGTCGGGGGAAACAGCGCAGGACGCTCCTGGCGGGGGGAGAGCACAATAGGCGAGCGCGCTGACTGGCCAAACTGCAGTGAAGTGTGGAGGTGGAGAAGGACAGCGAGGGACCAATAAGCCTGAACAGGGCTGGAGGAAGCCCCAGATATGTATAATTTTATTTACTTTCCATCTCAGGTACAATTTAAGCCAACCATAATCTATGGAGCATGTAAGGCGGGGTCTGCCGACAAAATAACTGGCAAACAAGTCACTGAAGTGGCTGAAACTAAATGCAGACAAAACTGAAGTCCTTCTGATTGGAGGGCAGAGCATGATAACAAAACAACTTAACTTGCAGTCTTCACCACTGGGAATAGGAGGCACGGATCTGCGCAGCTCTGATCATGTGCGTAGCCTGGGAGTTCTAATTGATGGGGATATAAACTTCAGAACTCAAATCTCTGCTGTGGTGAAATCATCCTATTTTCACCTGAAGAACATTGCAAAAATCAAGCACCTCATACCCCCAGAAGATCTGCCAACCTTAGTCCACGCCTTCATCACATCCCGACTGGACTACTGCAATGCTCTCTACACCGGCCTTCCAAAAAAGGACTTGTACCGCCTACAGCTGATACAGAATACTGCTGCCAGACTGCTAACCAACCAACCCCGTCACTGCCACATAACGCCAGTCCTGCACTCCCTTCACTGGCTACCTATAGAATGGAGGGTCCTATTCAAGATTGGCCTACTGACATTTAAATCCCTGAAAATTTAGGCCCTGGATACATGAAAGATATGTTACAGCTGCGTAGCAATCCCCGCATTCTCAGATCCACAGGTTCTAATAATCTAGTCATACCCAGAGTCCGCTTGGAAACTTTTGGTCCCAGAGCCTTCTGTCATGCTGCCCCTACGTTTTGGAACTCCTTACCTCAACAGATCAGGACAGCTCCATCCCTGGACGTGTTTAAATCCAGACTGAAAACCCACCTGTTCAGTTTGGCATTTGCAGAAATATAACTGTTGTTGTGTGAATACTTCATCCTACTAATTACTGAATCTGAGAGAGCCTAAGCGCTTTGAGTCCTATGGGAGAAAAGCGCTATAGAAATGTTATTGTATTATTGTATATAAACGTTTCTTCAAGGGGGATGATCAGGATAGTGACAGGTGCACTATGACCTCCTCTGTAACAAAGTGTATCCCTCCCCCGACCTCAATATTATCATAAATACAACAAAAATCATACAATTAACCTTCTCCTCGCTTTGTCCTGCAACTTTTCCTCTTGCTCTGAAATCACTTCCTTTCTGTTACATCACTTCCTTTCTTTGGTTTAATTGCTTCCTTTCTTTGCGTTTCACCTGGGAGAGGTGAGATCGCCATCTTGTGGTGTAACTGCTAACTGCAGCTAAAAGTTAAAAACAGTTTAGAAAGAGGAGGTAGATATGAACTTACCTCCTCTCAGGGCAAAAAAAACTTCAAGAATGAGATAAATAACTATAGCTTTAATGTTTTTTTTGAAAAAAACCCAGCTTTCATAGAATGCAATGCGTTTCTCAGGAGTAGGTCCTCAGTTCATCTGTCAAGTAAGGAGAGCAAAATCTCAAAAAGAGCTGTAAGCCCAGCGCCTCAGTGAGAGGAGTTATTTGGAACATTAACCTCCTTGGCGGTATGAAAAATACCGCCAGTAGGGAGCGCAGCAGTTTTTTAAAAAAAAATTTTTTTTTTAATCATGTAGCGAGCCGAGGGCTCGCTACATGATAGCCGCTGCTGAACGGCATCCCCCCGCCCGCTTCGATCGCCTTCGGCGATCTCCGATCAGGAAATGCCGTTCATAGAACGGGATTTCCTGGAGGGCTTCCCCCGTCGCCATGGCGACGGGGCGGGATGACGTCACTGACGTCGGGACGTCATTGGGAGTCCCGGGCCACCCCTCGGCGCTGCCTGGCACTGATTGGCCAGGCAGCGCTGGGGTCTGGGGGGGGGGGGGGGGGGCGCGCGCCGCAGCAAATAGCGGCGATCGGGCGGGGGCCGGCGGCGATCAGAGTGCTGGCGCAGCTAGCAAAGTGCTAGCTGCGTCCAGCAAAAAAAAAATTATGAAAATCGGCCCAGCAGGGCCTGAGCGGCACCCTCCGGCGGCTTACCCCGTGTCCAGCACGGGGTTACCGCTAAGGAGGTTAAAGGACAACTGAAGTGAGAGGTATATGGAGGCTGCCATTTTTATTTCCTTTTAAGCAATGCTACTTGCCTGGCTGTCCTGCTGATCCTCTGCCTCTAATACTATTAGCCATAGCCCCTGAACAAGCATGCAGCAGATCGGGTGTTTCTGACATTATTGTCAGATCTGACAAGATTAGTTGCATGCTTGTTTATGATGTTATTCAGACACTACTGCTGCCAAATAGATCATTAGGGCTGCCTGGCAACTGGTATTGTTTAAAAGGTAATCAGAATCAGAATAATTTATTTCGCCAAGTACAATGCAGGTAGTACCCGGAATTATTTTTGGCACATACAGGGTCGGTGATGGTACAGTAGCAGCAAACTAGTAAAAGCATACAAGGTAGTCACAGCAATAGCAGAGATATACAAAGAGGTAGTCATATACATTGCACATCATGAATTACATATTACATTAGTAGTACAGTATATTACATTAGTACAGTGGAGGAGGACCAGCGGGGTCCATCTGAGTGCTATGTCAAGCGGAGCTGCCACACTCTAAGCGGCACTCAACTACTCTGTAGCAATTACAGACACCCCACCACATGTCCTGAAACAGAAGATAGAGAGAAAAGAAGGAGCAATAGAGTCCAAGGGGTCCCCATAGCTGGAGAGCGACAAGTCCTGGCCATGCTAGGTTTGCGGTCTAGTCCAGTACATTGGGAAGCATCAAGCCTGGCTGTGCCTCTCGCCCCTGTGATCAGCAGGTGATCGGCCTGGGAATGGCTGGCTGTATTGCCGTGCATCCAGGGAAGTGGGGCTGCGATGGCCTTGCAGCGTGCAGTGGTGGCCTGAGGTTAGGGGTTTGATATCCTGGCTTGCTTGGGGGTCTCTGGCTGATGCTTGGCTGGCCTCATGACGGAGCAGCTAGATGCCTTTTGAGGGCCGCAGGGAGAGAGGCCAGGACTGGAGCGGTGGCTTGTCTCTGTGTTGCAGTCAGCCTGTGGAGTGATACTGCCTGACCCCCCACGTGGCAGCAGCAGTGGTAATAGGGAAGCTGGTGTCCTGTGGCAGCGGCGGTGGTTACAATTTGCTTGTTGCCATCGGCTGTGGAGAGGAGAGGCATGCCCAGCGAAGGCACCACTGGTTGGGCTGATGGAGAGGGAGCCGGAAGTATCTCCCGCCAAGGTCATGTGGCTCTGAACAGCTGGTGGAGCAGCGGCACACATGCTTCCTCAAGTCCTCCTGCTCATGCAGTGCTGCCGGCGTCCTTGTCTGTTTGGGCAGCGGCGGTGCAGTAGTCATCCATGGACACTGATATCAGGTCAGCAGCTCTCCCTAAAGCGGCTCTTCCATCATTGTCTCAAGGATGCTTCCAGGATTGCGGCAGAGCAGTGGCCCACGTGCAGCCCATGAGCTGCAGAAGGATGTTGCCGGAGCGACGGAAGCTGCATGGCAGTGATCCGCCGGAGAAGTTGTCTGACCGGGGTGACCCAGGGGAAAAGGTGCAGAGAACGTGATGAAAAATGAGTTAAAATAAAAATAATAGCCGGAGCCATGTACGGCCGTGGCTACCCCTCAGGCGCCATCTTTAGACTAGTATTGGCAACCTTCAAATTCTTCTCACTTCAGTTGCCCTTTAATGCTGCAATTTTCTATATCATTTTTAAAGGACACATCTGAGCAAAAAAATAAAACAAAACAAAAAAACAAGATCTACTTACTGCCGCAGCTGCGGTGTCCCCAGATACAGAGCGCACGGTTGTGACCACGCTCACATAGTCTGTAGCATTGTGTGCAGGCGCAGTGTGACATGAGCGCAGTCACCCTCCAATTCCTGTTTCCTTTGCCACAGTTTACCATTCAGCCTCAGACCCTGAGGGAATCCTGAAGGCAGTCAGCACTGCAGGCAAAGTAACCTTTTGGATTGTTGATGAATCCACACACAGTCCAATTTTGATTGTATGTACAATCGATACAATCTGTGATCTCATATAGAGACCAGGTTGTTGACCAGGCCTCTATACGAGACCAGGTTGTTTTTTTGCAAGGATGTGTTTCCCTGAGAGGAGGTAAGTTTATATCTTCCTCCTCTTTTTAAACTCTTCTTAAAGAGAACCTGTATAAAAAAAAAGTTCCCCTGGGGGTACTCACCTCGGGAGGGGGAAGCCTCAGGGTCCCAATGAGGCTTCCCCCTCCCCTGTAGCTGCAGGCAGTCCAGCGCTGGCTCCCCGAAGTGTCCCGGAATCCTCCCTCGACAAGCCTGACAAGCGCTGATATATTTACCTTCCCTGGCTCCAGCGGGGGCGCTGTTGTGGCTCTCCACATAAAGATAGGCTAATATAGCCAACCTCCGTCTGGGTCCGCTCTCCTGCGCAGGCACAGGAGACTTGTGCCTGCAAAGTAGAGCGGCCTGACAGCGATTGGCTATTTCCGCCTATCTCCGAGTGTAGAGCTGATACTGCGCCTGCGCTGGAGCCGGGAAGGTAAATATTTACATCCCCGCTGTTCCGGGAGCTTCATCTCTGCCGCCGTGGGACCAAGGCGGACAGGGGAATCCTCAATAGGATCTGGAGGCTTCCCCCACCCCAGGTGAGTACCCCCCAGGGTAGGTTTTTCTCAATACAGGTTTTCTTTAAATAGATAATCTCATTTTGGCACCTGTGAAACTTAAAGAGAATCTGTAAGAAATAAAAGGGGGCCCCAAGGAGTACTTACCTTGGGAGGGAGGAAGCCTCTGGCTCCTAATGAGGCTTCTGCATCTTCTTCCCCCTCCGGGATCCAGCGCTGGCAGCCCCCGAACACCACGTGTGGCAATATTTACATTCTGCGCTCCTGCACAGGCCCAGTATCAGCTTTCCGATTGGTCTCAGGCCTGCGCAGTAGAGAAGACCCGATCTGGCTCAGCTATTTCTGTCTGATCCTGATCGGAAAGCGGTTACTGCGCCTGTGCAGGAGCGCAGAATGTATATATTGCCTCGCACTACTGCGCCTGCGCACAGCTTGTCGGTACTTGTTAGGGGATTTTCAGAGACTGAAGAGGAGAGAGGAAGCCCGTGAGGTAAGTATCCCAGAGGGGCACTTTGTTTATTACTGATTCACTTGAAGTATCAGTTTTTTACAATCCTGAGTGGAGGGTTTCCCTGGATTTTGTTCTATCCAACCGAGAGCGACTGTGTAACCCCAGTGGGATCGGGGTTGTTCTTCCCACCTCCCTGCTGTGTGGCTGCTGCTGTGGCATAGGGGTTGTTCTCCCCACCCGCCTGCTGTGTGGCTGCTGCTGTGGCATAGGGGTTGTTCTCCCCACCTGCCTGCTGTGTGGCTGCTGCTGTGGCATAGGGGTTGTTCTCCCCACCCGCCTGCTGTGTGGCTGCTGCTGTGGCATAGGGGTTGTTCTCCCCACCAGCCTGCTGTGTGGCTGCTGCTGTGGCATAGGGGTTGTTCTCTCCACCTGCCTGCTGTGTGGCTGCTGCTGTGGCATAGGGGCTGTTCTCCCCACCCGCCTGCTGTGTGGCTGCTGCTGTGGCATAGGGGTTGTTCTCCCCACCTGCCTGCTGTGTGGCTGCTGCTGTGGCATAGGGGTTGTTCTCCCCACCTGCCTGCTGTGTGGCTGCTGCTGTGGCATAGGGGTTGTTCTTCCCACCTGCCTGCTGTGTGGCTGCTGCTGTGGCATAGGGGTTGTTCTCCCCACCTGCCTGCTGTGTGGCGGCTGCTGCTGTGGCATAGGGGTTGTTCTCCCCACCTGCCTGCTGTGTGGCTGCTGCTGTGGCATAGGGGTTGTTCTCCCCACCTGCCTGCTGTGTGGCCGCTGCTGCTGTGACATAGGGGTTGTTCTCCCCACCCACCTGCTGTGTGGCTGCTGCTGCTGTGACATAGGGGCTGTTCTCCCCACCTGCCTGCTGTGTGGCTGCTGCTGTGGCATAGGGGTTGTTCTCCCCACCTGCCTGCTGTGTGGCTGTTGCTGTGGCATAGGGGTTGTTCTCCCCACCTGCCTGCTGTGTGGCTGCTGCTGTGGCATAGGGGTTGTTCTCCCACCTGCCTGCTGAGTGGCTGCTGCTGTGACATAGGGGTTGTTCTCCCCCCTGCCTGCTGTGTGGCTGCTGCTGTGGCATAGGGGTTGTTCTCCCCACCTGCCTGCTGTGTGGCTGCTGCTGTGGCATAGGGGTTGTTCTCCCCACCTGCCTGCTGTGTGGCTGCTGCTGTGGCATAGAGGTTGTTCTCTCCACCTGCCTGCTGTGTGGCTGCTGCTGTGGCATAGGGGTTGTTCTCCCCACCCTCCTGCTGTGTGGCTGCTGCTGTGGTATAGGGGTTGTTCTCCCCACTCGCCTGCTGTGTGGCTGCTGCTGTGGCATAGGGGTTGTTCTCCCCACCTGCCTGCTGTGTGGCTGCTGCTGTGGCATAGGGGTTGTTCTCCCCAGCTGCCTGCTGTGTGGCTGCTGCTGTGGCATAGGGGTTGTTCTCCCCCCCTGCCTGCTGTGTGGCTGCTGCTGTGGCATAGGGGTTGTTCTCCCCACCCGCCTATTGTGTGGCCGCTGCTGTGGCATAGGGGTTGTTCTCCCCACCTGCCTGCTGTGTGGCTGCTGCTGTGGCATAGGGGTTGTTCTCCCCACCCGCCTGCTGTGTGGATGCTGCTGTGGCATAGGGGCTGTTCTCCCCACCTGCCTGCTGTGTGGCCGCTGCTGTGGCATAGGGGTTGTTCTCCCCACCTGCCTGCTGTGTGGCTGCTGCTGTGGCATAGGGGTTGTTCTCCCCACCCGCCTGCTGTGTGGCTGCTGCTGTGGCATAGGGGTTGTTCTCCACACCCGCCTGCTGTGTGGCTGCTGCTGCTGTGGCATAGGGGTTGTTCTCCCCACCCGCCTGCTGTGTGGCTGCTGCTGTGGCATAGGGGTTGTTCTCCCCACCTACCTGCTGTGTGGCTGCTGCTGTGGCAAAGGGGTTGTTCTCTCCACTTCCCTGCTCTGTGGCTGCTGCTGTGGCATAGGGTTTGTTCTCCCCACCTGCCTGCTGTGTGGCTGCTGCTGTGGCATAGGGGTTATTCTCCCCACCCGCCTGCTGTGTGGCTGCTGCTGTGGCATAGGGGTTGTTCTCCCCACCCGCCTGCTGTGTGGCTGCTGCTGTGGCATAGGGGTTGTTCTCCCCACCTGCCTGCTGTGTGGCTGCTGCTGTGGCAAAGGGGTTGTTCTCTCCACTTCCCTGCTCTGTGGCTGCTGCTGTGGCATAGGGGTTGTTCTCCCCACCTCCCTGCTGTGTGGCTGCTGCTGTGGCATAGGGTTGTTCTCCCCACCTGCCTGCTGTGTAACTGCTGCTGTGGTATAGGGGTTGCTCTCCCCACCCGCCTGCTGTGTGGCTGCTGCTGTGGCATAGGGGTTGTTCTCCCCACCCGCCTGCTGTGTGGCTGCTGCTGTGGCATAGGGGTTGTTCTCCCCACCTCCCTGCTGTGTGGCTGCTGCTGTGGCATAGAGGTTGTTCTCCCCACCCACCTGCTGTGTGGCTGCTGCTGTGGCAGAGAGGTTGTTCTCCCCACCCGCCTGCTGTGTGGCTGCTGCTGTGGCATAGGGGTTGTTCTCCCCACCTGCCTGCTGTGTGGCTGCTGCTGTGGCATAGGGGTTGTTCCCCCCCACCGGCCTGCTGTGTGGCTGCTGCTGTGGCATAGGGGTTGTTCTCCCCACCCGCCTGCTGTGTGGCTGCTGCTGTGGCATAGGGGTTTTTCTCCCCACCTGCCTGCTGCGTGGCTGCTGATGTGGCATAGGGGTTGTTCTCCCACCCACCTGCTGTGTGGCTGCTGCTGTGGCATAGGGGTTGTTCCCCCACCTGCCTGCTGTGTGGCTGCTGCTGTGGCATAGGGGTTGTTCTCCCCACCTGCCTGCTGTGTGGCTGCTGCTGTGGCATAGGGGTTGTTCTCCCCACCTGCCTGCTGTGTGGCTGCTGCTGTGGCATAGAGGTTGTTCTCCCCACCTCCCTGCTGTGTGGCTGCTGCTGTGGCATAGGGATTATTCTCCCCACCCTCCTGCTTTGTGGCTGCTGCTGTGGCATAGGGGTTGTTCTCCCCACCCGCCTGCTGTGTGGCTGCTGCTGTGGCATAGGGGTTGTTCTGCCCACCCGCCTGCTGTGTGGCTGGTTATAGCAGTAATGCTGTAGTCCACACAAGGGTAATTCCGGAATCCGCAATTGCCGGACCCCAAATCCTGTCTCCCTCTGAGCTGCTACGGTTCAGAGACTGAATTGTATTTATCACCCCCCAATTTGTGCAGCAGGGTCACCCGTCATTCTGCGCCTCCTGCGTGACAATGAGCGGGCAGACTGTACTGCAGCCAAAGAGATAATCAGGACTGGCAGCAGCTGAGCTTGTGTAAAATGTTATGCAGCCTCTTATCTCAGCGGCTGATCCTTGAATACCCCCTATTCTCCATCATCACTCCTTTATAAATGATACTTGAGAAATTACTCTCATTTCACACAACAATCTTCACTCCTCTTGCACAGCCGGTCACTGCCCTCCAGTGATGGGAACACAAAGCAAAGGGAATGTGATGGGAACAAACACTGTGGAAGTGTCCTGTGGTGTAAATGGAGTCATTACAAATATTAAGCTTGTAAAGAAACCAAAACTGACAGGAGAAGATCAGACAACACACGGCTCTGACACAGATGGGCAGCCGAGAGCCTAATTGTTCAGTCAGGGAAGACAACGTATACTGTAATGTAGTACAAAAGACAACAACATTGTTTAGTGTTCAAACTGATTTACTAAGTCCACAAAGTACAATAGTCTCTAATCCTCAAACACAGTCAACAAAAAGCCTATATGAGACCTTAAGCTGAAAACAGGATAAATGCAGAAGTGATGTTAATCCATTCTTTGCCTTCAACGACACAACAAACTCCCAAACCCAACAGGTTGCATTGAGGCTGTATACAGGCCTGACTAAGGCGGCCAATAACCGACCACCTCAGCCGATAGTCAGGCCTGTGTACAGCATCTCCCGACCCCTAAGTCATGTGCCTGGTGGATCTACTCACCCCCGCGATGGCCGATCACATGGTCTGTGCCGCTACCCTCAGTCAGCCGTCTGCATAGCTACAGAATGTGATGTCAGCTACACAGCTCACACGCATCTGTACAGGCCAGCTAGTGATGTCACCCCCGGGGATCCGCCCCTGGCTCACACATATCTGTACTGGCCAGCTAGTGATGTAACCCCCGGGGATCCACCCCTGGCTCACACGCATCTGTACAGGCCAGCTAGTGAGGTCACCCCCGGGGATCCGCCCCCTGGATCACACGATTCTGTAGAGGCCAGCTAGTGATGTCATCCCCTGGGGATCCGCCCCTGGCTCACACGTATCTGTACAGGCCAGCTAGTGATGTCACCCCCGGGGATCCGCCCCTGGCTCACACGCATCTGTACAGGCCAGCTAGTGATGTCACCCCCGCGGATCCGCCCCTGGCTCACACGCATCTGTACAGGCCAGCTAGTGATGTCACCCTCGGGGATCCGCCCCTGGCTCACACACATCTGTACAGGCCAGCTAGTGATGTCACCCCGGGGATCCGCCCCTGGCTCACATGTATCTGTACAGGCCAGCTAGTGATGTCACCCCCGGGGATCCGCCCCTGGCTCACACGCATCTATACAGGCCAGCTAGTGATGTCACCCCCGGGGATCCACCCCTGGCTCACACACACACATCTGTACAGGCCGGCTAGTGATGTCACCCCCGGGGATCCGCCCCTGGCTCACACGCATCTGTGCAGGCCAGCTAGTGATGTCACCCCCGGGGATCCGCCCCTGGCTCACACGCATCTGTACAGGCCAGCTTGTGATGTCACCCCCGGGGATCCGCCCCAGGCTCACACGCATCTGTACAGGCCAGCTAGTGATGTCACCCCTGGGGATCCGCCCTTGGCTCACATGCATCTGTACAGGCCAGCTAGTGATGTCACCCCCGGGGATCCGCCCCTGGCTCACACACATCTATACAGGCCAGCTAGTGATGTCACCCCCGGGGATCCACCCCTGGCTCACACGCATCTGTACAGGCCAGCTAGTGATGCCTCCCCCAGGATCCGCCCCTGGCTCACACGCATCTGTACAGGCCAGCTAGCGATGTCACCCCCGGGGATCCACCCCTGGCTCACACGCATCTGTACAGGCCAGCTAGTGATGTCACCCCCGGGGATCCGCCCCTGGCTCACACACACACATCTATACAGGTCAGCTAGTGATGTCACCCCCGGGGATCCACCCCTGGCTCACACGCATCTGTACAGGCCAGCTAGTGATGTCACCCCCGGGGATCCGCCCCTGGCTCACACACACACATCTGTACAGGCCGGCTAGTGATGTCACCCCCGGGGATCCACCCCTGGCTCACACACATATGTAAAGGCCAGCTAGTGATGTCACCCCCGGGGATACGCTTGTCAGCCCCAAGGATCCGCCCCTGGCTCACACGCATCTGTACAGGCCAGCTAGTGATGTCACCCCCGGAGATCCGCTCCTGGCTTACACGCATCTGTACAGACCAGCTAGTGATGTCACCCCCGGGGATCCGCCCCTGGCTCGCACACATCTGTACAGGCCAGCTAGTGATGTCACCCCCGGGGATCCGCCCCTGGCTCACATGCATCTGTACAGGCCAGCTAGTGATGTCACCCCCGGGGATCCGCCCCTGGCTCGCACACATCTGTACAGGCCAGCTAGTGATGTCACCCCCGGGGATCCGCCCCTGGCTCACACGCATCTGTACAGGCCAGCTAGTGATGTCACCCCCGGGGATCCGCCCCTGGCTTACATGCATCTGTACAGGCCAGCTAGTGATGTCACCCCCGGGGTTCCACCCCTGGCTCACACACATATGTACAGGCCAGCTAGTGATGTCACCCCCGGGGATCCGCTTGTCACCCCCAAGGTTCCGCCCCTGGCTCACACGCATCTGTACAGGCCAGCTAGTGATGTCACCCCCGGAGATCCGGTCCTGGATCATACGCATCTGTACAGGCCAGCTAGTGATGTCACCCCCGGGGATCCGCCCCTGGCTCACATGCATCTGTACAGGCCAGCTAGTGATGTCACCCCCGGGGATCCGCCCCTGGCTCACACGCATCTGTACAGGCCAGCTAGTGATGTCACCCCCGGGGATCCGCCCCTGGCTTACACGCATCTGTACAGGCCAGCTAGTGATGTCACCCCCGGGATCCGCCCCTGGCTCACACGCATCTGTACAGTCCGGCTAGTGATGTCTCCCCCAGGATCCGCCCCTGGCTCACATGCATCTGTACAGGCCAGCTAGTGATGTCACCCCCGGGGATCTGCCCCTGGCTTACACGCATCTGTACAGGTCAGCTAATGATGTCATCCCCGGGGATCCGCCCCTGGCTCACACACATCTGTACAGGCCAGCTAGTGATGTCACCCCCGGGGATCCGCCCCTGGCTCACACGCATCTGTACAGGCCAGCTAGTGATGTCACCCCCGGGGATCCGCCCCTGGCTCTCACGCATCTCTACTGGCCAGCTAGCGATGTCACCCCCGGGGATCCGCCCCTGGCTCACACGCATCTGTACAGGCAAGCTAGTGATGTCACCCCCGGGGATCCGCCCCTGGCTCACACACATCTGTACAGGCCAGCTAGTGATGTCACCCCCGGGGATCCGCCCCCGGCTCACACACATCTGTACAGGCCAGCTAGTGATGTCACCCCCGGGGATCCGCCCCTGGCTCACACACATCTGTACAGGCCAGCTAGTGATGTCACCCCCGGGGATCCGCCCCTGGCTCACACGCATCTGTACAGGCCAGCTAGTGATGACACCCCCGGGGATCCGCCCCTGGCTCACACACATCTGTACAGGCCAGCTAGTGATGTCACCCACATCTGTACAGGCCAGCTAGTGATGTCACCTTCGGGGATCCGCCCCTGGCTCACACACATCTGTACTGGCCAGCTAGTGATGTCACCCACATCTGTACAGGCCAGCTAGTGATGTCACCCCGGGGATCCGCCCCTGGCTCACACACATCTGTAAAGGCGAGCTAGTGATGTCACCCCCGGGGATCCACCCCTGGCTCACATGCATCTGTACAGGCCAGCTAGTGGTGTCACCCCCGGGGATCCGCCCCCGGCTCACAGACATCTGTACAGGCCAGCTATTGATGTCACCCCCAGGGATCCGCCCCTGGCTCACACACATCTGTACAGGCCGGCTAGTGATGTCACCCCGGGATCCGCCCCCGGCTCACACACATCTGTACAGGCCAGCTAGTGATGTCACCCCCGGGGATCCGCCCCTGGCTCACACGCATCTGTAAAGGCCAGCTAGTGATGTCACCCCCGGGGATCCGCCCTTGGCTCACACGCATCTGTACAGGCCAGCAAGTGATGTCACCCCCCGGGGATCTGCCCCTGGCTCACACACATCTGTACAGGCCAGCTAGTGATGTCACCCCCGGGGATCCGCCCCTTGCTCACACACATCTGTACAGGCCAGCTAGTGATGTCACCCCCGAGGATCCGCCCCTGGCTCACACACATTTGTACAGGCCAGCTAGTGATGTAAACCCCAGGGATCCGCCCCTGGCTCACACGCATCTGTACAGGCCAGCTAGTGATGTCACCCCCGGGGATCCGCCCCTGGCTCACACGCATCTGTACAGGCCAGCTAGCGATGTCACCCCCGGGGATCCGCCTCTGGCTCACACGCATCTGTACAGGCCAGCTAGTGATGTCACCCCCGGGGATCCGCCTCTGGCTCACACGCATCTGTACAGGCCAGCTAGTGATGTCACCCCGGGGATCCGCCCCTGGCTCACACGCATCTGTACAGGCCAGCTAGTGATGTCACCCCCGGGGATCCGCACCTGGCTCACACACATCTGTACAGGCCAGCTAGTGATGTCACCTCCGGGGATCCGCCCCTGGCTCACACGCATCTGTACAGGCCAGCTAGTGATGTCACCCCCCGGGGATCCGCCCCTGGCTCACACGCATCTGTACAGGGCAGCTAGTGATGTCACCCCCGGGGATCCGCCCCAGGCTCACACACATCTGTACAGGCCAGCTAGTGATGTCACCCCCGGGGATCCGCCCCTGGCTCACACACATCTGTACAGACCGGCTAGTGAGGTCACCCCCGGGGATCCGCCCCCGGCTCACACACATCTGTACAGGCCAGCTAGTGATGTCACCCCCGGGGATCCGCCCCTGGCTCACACACATCTGTACAGGCCAGCTAGTAATGTCACCCCCAGGGATCCGCACCTGCCACACACACACATCTGTACAGGGCAGCTAGTGATGTCACCTCCGGGGATCCGCCCCTGGCTCACACGCATCTGTACAGGCCAGCTAGCGATGTCACCCCCGGGGATCCGCCCCTGGCTCACACGCATCTGTACAGGGCAGCTAGTGATGTCACCGCCGGGGATCCGCCCCTGGCTCACAAGCATCTGTACAGGCCAGCTAGTGATGTCACCCCCGGGGATCCGCCCCTGACTCACAATCATCTGTACAGGCCAGCTAGTGATGTCACCCCCGTGGATCCGCTCCTGGCTCACACGCATCTGTACAGGCCAGCTAGTGATGTCACCCCCGGGGATCCGCCCCTGGCTCACACACATTTGTACAGGCCAGCTAGTGATGTCACCCCCGGGGATCCGCCCCTGGCTCACACACATCTGTAAAGGCCAGCTAGTGATGTCACCCCCGGGGATCCGCCCCTGGCTCACATGCATCTGTACAGGCCAGCTAGTGATGTCACCCACGGGGATCCGCCCCCGGCTCACACGCATCTGTACAGGCCAGCTAGTGATGTCACCCCCCGGGGATCCGGACCTGGCTCACATGCATCTGTACAGGCCAGCTAGTGATGTCACGCCCGGGGATCCGCCCCTGGCTCACACACATCAGTACAGGCCAGCTAGTGATGTCACCCCCGGGGATCCGCCCCTGGCTCACACACATCTGTACAGGCCAGCTAGTGATGTCACCCCCGGGGATCCGCCCCCAGGTCTCACACACATCTGTACAGGCCAGCTAGTGATGTCACCCCCGGGGATCCGGACCTGGCTCACATGCATCTGTACAGGCCAGCTAGTGATGTCACCCCCGGGGATCCGCCCCTGGCTCACACACATCTGTACAGGCCAGCTAGTGATGTCACCCCCGGGGATCCGCCCCTGGCTCACACGCATCTGTACTTGCCAGCTAGTGAGGTCACCCCCGGGGATCCGCCCCTGGCTCACACACATCTGTACCGGCCAGCTAGTGATGTCACCCCCGGGGATCCGCCCCTGGCTCACACACATCTGTACAGGCCAGCTAGTGATGTCACCCCCGGGGATCCGCCCCTGGCTCACACGCATCTGTACAGGCCAGCTAGTGATGTCACCCCCGGGGATCTGCCCCTGGCTCACACGCATCTGTAGAGGCCAGCTAGTGATGTCACCCCCGGGGATCCGCCCCTGGCTCACACACATCTGTACAGGCCAGCTAGTGATGTCACCCCCGGGGATCCGCCCCTGGCTCACACACATCTGTACAGGCCAGCTAGTGATGTCACTCCCGGGGATCCGCCCCTGGCTCACACGCATCTGTACAGGCCAGCTAGTGATGTCACCACCGGGGATCCGCCCCTGGCTCACACGCATCTGTACAGGCCAGCTAGTGATGTCACCCCCGGGGAGCCGCCCCTGGCTCACACGCATCTGTACAGGCCAGCTAGTGATGTCACCCCCGGAGATCCGCCTCTGGCCCACACGCATCTGTACAGGCCAGCTAGTGATGTCGTACCCGGGGATCCGCCCCTGGCTCACACGCATCTGTACAGGCCAGCTAGTGATGTCATCCCCGGGGATCCGCCCCTGGCTCACACACATCTGTACAGGCCAGCTAGTGATGTCACCCCCGGGGATCCGCCCCTGGCTCACACGCATCTGTACAGGCCAGCTAGTGATGTCACCCCCGGGGATCCGCCCCCTGGCTTACACATCTGTACAGGACAGCTAGTGATGTCACAACCAGGGATCCGCCCCTGGCTCACACGCATCTGTACAGGGCAGCTAGTGATGTCACCCCCGGGGATCCGCCCCTGGCTCACACACATCTGTACAGGCCAGCTAGTGATGTCACCCCCGGGGATCCGCCCCTGGCTCACACGCATCTGTACTGGCCAGCTAGCGATGTCACCCCCGGGGATCCGCCCCTGGCTCACACGCATCTGTACAGGCCAGCTAGTGATGTCACCCCCGGGGATCCGCCCCTGGCTCACACGCATCTGTACAGGCCAGCTAGTGATGTCACCCCCGGGGATCCGCCCTGGCTCACACACATCTGTACAGGCCAGCTAGTGATGTCACCCACATCTGTACAGGCCAGCTAGTGATGTCACCCCCAGGGATCCGCCCCTGGCTCACACGCATCTGTACAGGCCAGCTAGTGATGTCACCCCCGGGGATCCGCCCCCGGCTCACAAGCATCTGTACAGGCCAGCTAGTGATGTCACCCCCGGGGATCTGCCCCCGGCTCACACGCACCTGTACAGGTCAGCTAGTGATGTCACCCCCCGGGGATCCGCCCCTGGCTCACACACATCTGTACAGGCCAGCTAGTGATGTCACCCCCGGGGATCCGACCCTGGCTCACACACATCTGTACAGGCCAGCTAGTGATGTCACCCCCGGGGATCCGCCCCTGGCTCACACGCATCTGTACTTGCCAGCTAGTGAGGTTACCCCCGGGGATCCGCCCCTGGCTCACACACATCTGTACAGGCCAGCTAGTGATGTCACCCCCGGGGATCTGCCCCTGGCTCCCACACATCTGTACAGGCCAGCTAGTGATGTCACCCCCGGGGATCTGCACCTGGCTCACACACATCTGTACAGGCCAGCTAGTGATGTCACCTCCGGGGATCCGCCCCTGGCTCACACGCATCTGTAAAGGCCAGCTAGCGATGTCACCCCCGGGGATCCGCCCCTGGCTCACATGCATCTGTACAGGGCAGCTAGTGATGTCACCCCCGGGGATCCGCCCCTGGCTCACACGCATCTGTACAGGCCAGCTAGTGATGTCACCCCCGGGGATCCGCCCCTGGCTCACACACATCTGTACAGGCCAGCTAGTGATGTCACCCCCGGGGATCCGCCCCTGGCTCCCACACATCTGTACAGGCCAGCTAGTGATGTCACCCCCGGGGATCTGCACCTGGCTCACACACAGCTGTACAGGCCAGCTAGTGATGTCACCTCCGGGGCTCCGCCCCTTGCTCACACGCATCTGTAAAGGCCAGCTAGCGATGTCACCCCCGGGGATCCGCCCCTGGCTCACACGCATCTGTACAGGGCAGCTAGTGATGTCACCCCCGGGGATCCGCCCCTGGCTCACACGCATCTGTACAGGCCAGCTAGTGATGTCACCCCCGGGGATCCGCCCCTGGCTCACACGCATCTGTACAGGCCAGCTAGTGATGTCACCCCCGGGGATCCGCCCCTGGCTCACACACATCAGTACAGGCCAGCTAGTGATGTCACCCCCGGGGATCTGCACCTGGCTCACACACATCTGTACAGGCCAGCTAGTGATGTCACCTCCGGGGATCCGCCCCTGGCTCACACGCATCTGTAAAGGCCAGCTAGCGATGTCACCCCCGGGGATCCGCCCCTGGCTCACATGCATCTGTACAGGGCAGCTAGTGATGTCACCCCCGGGGATCCGCCCCTGGCTCACACGCATCTGTACAGGCCAGCTAGTGATGTCACCCCCGGGGATCCGCCCCTGGCTCACACGCATCTGTACAGGCCAGCTAGTGATATCACCCACGTGGATCCGCTCCTGGCTCACACGCATCTGTACAGGCCAGCTAGTGATGTCACCCCCGGGGATCCGCCCCTGGCTCACACACATCAGTACAGGCCAGCTAGTGATGTCACCCCGGGGATCCGCCCCTGGCTCACACGTATCTGTACAGGCCAGCTAGTGATGTCACCCCCGGGGATCCGCCCCTGGCTCACACGCACCTGTACAGGCCAGCTAGTGATGTCACCCCCGGGGATTTGCCCCCGGCTCACACACATCTGTACAGGCCAGCTAGTGATGTCACCCCCGGGGTTCCGCCCCTGGCTCACACGCATCTGTACTTGCCAGCTAGTGAGGTCACCCCCGGGGATCCGCCCCTGGCTCACACACATCTGTACAGGCCAGCTAGTGATGTCACCCCCGGGGATCCGCCCCTGGCTCACACGCATCTGTAAAGGCCAGCTAGTGAGGTCACCCCCGGGGATCCGCCCCTGGCTCACACACATCTGTACAGGCCAGCTAGTGATGTCACCCCCGGGGTTCCGCCCCTGGCTCCCACACATCTGTACAGGCCAGCTAGTGATGTCACCCCCGGGGATCCGCCCCTGGCTCACACGCATCTGTACAGGCCAGCTAGTGATGTCACCCCCGGGGATCCGCCCCTGGCTCACACACATCTGTACAGGCCAGCTAGTGATGTCACCCCCGGGGATCCGCCCCCGGCTCACACGCATCTGTACAGGCCAGCTAGTGATGTCACCCCCGGGATCCGCCCCTGGCTCACACACATCTGTACAGGCCAGCTAGTGATGTCACCCCCGGGGATCCGCCCCTGGCTCACACGCATCTGTAAAGGCCAGCTAGTGAGGTCACCCCCGGGGATCCGCCCCTGGCTCACACACATCTGTACAGGCCAGCTAGTGATGTCACCCCCGGGGTTCCGCCCCTGGCTCCCACACATCTGTACAGGCCAGCTAGTGATGTCACCCCCGGGGATCCGCCCCTGGCTCACACGCATCTGTACAGGCCAGCTAGTGATGTCACCCCCGGGGATCCGCCCCTGGCTCACACACATCTGTACAGGCCAGCTAGTGATGTCACCCCCGGGGATCCGCCCCTGGCTCACACGCATCTGTAAAGGCCAGCTAGCGATGTCACCCCCGGGGATCCGCCCCTGGCTCACACGCATCTGTACTTGCCAGCTAGTGATGTCACCCCCGGGGATCCGCCCCTGGCTCACACGCATCTGT
Organism: Hyperolius riggenbachi; assembly: GCF_040937935.1. Lineage (NCBI taxonomy): Eukaryota > Metazoa > Chordata > Amphibia > Anura > Hyperoliidae > Hyperolius > Hyperolius riggenbachi. Next base: position 291,728,074 of record NC_090655.1, on the reverse strand, counting down.
AAAGGCCAGCTAGTGAGGTCACCCCCGGGGATCCGCCCCTGGCTCACACACATCTGTACAGGCCAGCTAGTGATGTCACCCCCGGGGATCCGCCCCTGGCTCCCACACATCTGTACAAGCCAGCTAGTGATGTCAACCCCGGGGATCTGCACCTGGCTAACACACATCTGTACAGGCCAGCTAGTGATGTCACCCCCGGGGATCCGCCCCTGGCTCACACACATCTGTACTTGCCAGCTAGTGAGGTCACCCCCGGGGATCCGCCCCTGGCTCACACACATCTGTACAGGCCAGCTAGTGATGTCACCCCCGGGGATCCGCCCCTGGCTCACACACATCTGTACAGGCCAGCTAGTGATGTCACCCCCGGGGATCCGCTCCTGGCTCACACGCATCTGTACAGGCCAGCTAGTGATGTCACCCCCGTGGATCCGCTCCTGGCTCACACGCATCTGTACAGGCCAGCTAGTGATGTCACCCCCGGGGATCCGCCCCTGGCTCGCACACATCAGTACAGGCCAGCTAGTGATGTCACCCCCGGGGATCCGCCCCTGGCTCGCACGCATCTGTACAGGCCAGCTAGTGATGTCACCCCCGGGGATCCGCCCCCGGCTCACACGCATCTGTACAGGCCAGCTAGTGATGTCACCCCCGGGATCCGCCCCTGGCTCACACACATCTGTACAGGCCAGCTAGTGATGTCACCCCCGGGGATCTGAGCCCTTTCTCACACACATCTGTACAGGCCGGCTAGTGAGGTCACCCCGGGGATCCGCCCCCAGCTCACACACATCTGTACAGGCCAGCTAGTGATGTCACCCCCGGGGATCCGCCCCTGGCTCACACGCATCTGTACAGGCCAGCTAGTGATGTCACCCCTGGGGATCCGCCCCTGGCTCACACGCACCTGTACAGGCCAGCTAGTGATGTCACCCCCGGGGATCTGCCCCCGGCTCACACGCACCTGTAAATGCCAGCTAGTGATGTCACCCCCGGGGATCCGCCCCTGGCTCCCACACATCTGTACAGGTCAGCTAGTGATGTCACCCCCGGGGATCTGCCCCTGGCTCACACGCATCTGTACAGGGCAGCTAGTGATGTCACCCCCGGGGATCCGCCCCTGGCTCACACGCATCTGTACAGGCCAGCTAGTGAGGTCACCCCCGGTGATCCGCCCCTAGCTCACACACATCTGTACAGGCCAGCTAGTGATGTCACCCCCGGGGATCCGCCCCTGGCTCCCACACATCTGTACAGGCCAGCTAGTGATGTCACCCCCGGGGATCTGCACCTGGCTCACACGCATCTGTACAGGGCAGCTAGTGATGTCACCCCCGGGGATCCGCCCCTGGCTCACACGCATCTGTACAGGCCAGCTAGTGATGTCACCCCCGGGGATCCGCCCCTGGGCAATGTAACTGTGGGTACATGTAAGAGTGATGTGCAGGTACTCTGCAGTGGAATGAGGAGATTCTTCCTCTGTTACTCATTCTTCATGCACAATCTGAACATGGATCAGGCCCTAGGCAATGTAACTGTGGGTACATGTAAGAGTGATGTGCAGGTACTCTGCAGGAGAATGAGGGAATTCTTCCTCTATTACACATTATTCATGCACAATCTGAACCAGGTTTATGGGTGATAGACAACACCTCTGCAGCTCTGTGGAGAGTGCATATGTAGAGTATAGTACTACTGTGTAACAAAGTAAACCTGAGACAGATGAAACTAAAGTTTTATACATACCTGGGGCTTCCTCCAGCCCCCTTCAGGCTAATCAGTCTCTCGCTGTCCTCCTCCGCCACCTGGATCTTCTGCTTTGGGTCCAGGTACTTGATGTTACATCCAGTGTCTTCTGGGATAGCAATGATCTTCACACTTCCAGAAGTGACACAAGTTTCCATCTACCAAACAAACCATGCAAGAACTCTTGTGATATGTGCAACTGTGATGACTTGATGATCACGGTGATACAAATAGACCCCCCGAGTACAAGGCAGAGAAACTTGCAACTTCAACTCCATGGATAAAAAAAGGGTTTCAGCATTCTGAGTGTGTTGGATGCAGGAGATGAAGACTCCTGACAAATGTTTACTACTGTTTCTAAGTTTTGAGGGGAGAGAACTTTATTTGCACAGTGAATGCAGCGTGGCCACATGACTCACTTTCACTTCTGCTTCAGGCACTTTTACTGGCACGTTTAGCTTTTGGCACATTATATATACAGTCACAATCAGATTTGTATATCTGACATTAAAAACACAGGGACTGCTTTATTGAAGCAGCACAAGTAACTGTTGTTGATTAGTTTATTTCATTTTTGTGGGCTAAGCACAGCTATTACTGTATATATAAATTATTTATAATGACTATTATCTGAGAAATAGAACATTTTTATCATATTTTCTATTTTAATTACAGTTTAAATTCATTAGGCGTCGGAATCGGTGCATTTTCTTCCGACTCCAGGCACCCTAAAATTACTCTGACTCCACAGCCCTGGGAGAAACTGAAGGAGTCTGATATAGACAAAGAGCAGCAACAATCCAATGCACTGAGCAGCATGAAAGCATCCTGAGGATTCAGTGTAACAATGCTGCCATGTGCGCTGTGCAAGAGATAAAAGAAACATTGGAAACCATTTCCCACACTCAACACAAATGTCTCACAAGCAGCGATTTATGCTCAAAACTTTTCCCACACTCAGCTCATGAATACAGCTTCTCACCAGTGTGAATTCTCTCATGTCTGACAAGGTTTCCTTTCACTCCAAAACATTTCCCACACTCAGCACATGAATAGGCCTTTTTGCCAGTGTGAAAACTCTGATGTATGACAAGGTTTCCTTTCCGCCCAAAACATTTCCCACACTCAGCACATGAATAGGGCTTCTCACCAGTGTGAGATCTCTCATGCATGACAAGGTTTCCTTTCACTCCAAAACATTTCCCACACTCAGCACATGAATAGGGCTTCTCACCAGTGTGAGATCTCTCATGACTGACAAGGTTTCCTTTCACTCCAAAACATTTCCCACACTCAGCACATGTATAAGGCTTCTCTCCAGTGTGAGATCTCTGATGTTTGACAAGGTCTGATTTCTGCCCAAAACATTTCCCACACTCAGCACATGAATAGGGCTTCTCACCAGTGTGAGATCTTTCATGTCTGACAAGGTTTCTTTTCACTCCAAAACATTTCCCACACTCAGCACATGAATAGAGCCTCTCTCCAGTGTGAGATCTCTGATGTTCGACAAGGTCTGATTTCTGCCCAAAACATTTCCCACACTCAGCACATGAATAGGGCTTCTCACCAGTGTGAGTTCTCTCATGTTTAACAAGCACTCCTTTAGTCACAAAACATTTCCCACACTCAGCACATGAATAAGGTTTCTCACCAGTGTGAGATCTCTCATGTCTGACAAGTAGTGATTTCCATACAAAACATTTCCCACACTCAGCACATGAATAGGGCTTCTCACCAGTATGAGATCTTCCATGTCTGACAAGGTCTGATTTATGGAAAAAACGTTTCCCACACTCAGCACATGAATAAGGCTTCTCACAAGTGTGAAATCTCTCATGTATGACAAGATATGATTTTTCTCCAAAACATTTCCCACACTCAGTGCATGAATAGGACTTCTCACCGGTGTGAGATCTCTCATGTGTGACAAGCTCTGATTTCCACACAAAACATTTACCACACATAGAACAGGAATAAGACCCTCCAGCAGGGTGAGAGCTGTGCTGGGTAAGAAGCTCCTCAGGGTTAGACAGGTGAGGAGAGTCTGGGGGAATATTTGGGGTCACCAGGATATCTGCAGGAGACTCTTGTCCAGTGACATCATCATCCGTTGTACAGTCTGTGGATACAGAGAGATGAGTCTCTGAGAGGTTCCTGATGCCGGGACTCCGCGCTGCAAATAGAGAAACATCATCACTTCCTGTTAGAGAATTCTGAGGGGAGGAGCAATTATCATTAGGGAGGGTCAGTGAGCTGCTGAGAATTCCAAGTTGAGGCAAAGTTTATGTAGATTGGAAATGGACCAGATGCAGCAGCTGCATATAATTAGCATATCATTTGCACCATCTCAGAGATATTGGCATGTCACTGACCATCGCTAGTTATCAGCCTGACAGAGAATTGCAGAAGGTTGTGCTGTTTACAGACAGGCAATCACAGGACAATAACTTTGCATTGCAAGCATATTCTCTGCATCCTGGAATTTAGACAATGAAATTAATTTCCTGAGAAATGTGATTAGCTGCATACAATTTGCATTATATTTGCATACAAGTCAGGGTTATTTACATGTCATTGACCCTCCCTACAGCTAAAGCATTGGCCATACATGGAAAGCAGTAAATTGTAGAGCTTGAAGAGACTATGGCAGCAATGTGTGACTCCTGTGACAAAAGCCCTCTATATACTTATAGCAAGACATCTGTGTTATGTTTGTAGAGCAATGTGGTGTCACTTACACATTCTTATTACCATTGTATCCTCGTGTCACTCATATGCCCCTTGTAATGTCCCTTTATCTCTCTCTTGTCCCCAATTGTGCAAATAAAGATATTGTGACATTACACAACACTAAATTATAGGAGTTGGAGGTGGAGGAATTATCCACTGATATCATGGATACTTAAATCCACTACAGGTGGCCATACATCAGGCAACTCGGCGGTCGATTGACCATCCAATTAGATTATTATCGAATTGGATGAAAATCAGTGCCGACAATTGCATGCCCGACTGACATAGTGACCAATTTCAGGATGGAAATTGGTTGCATGGTCGACCGCGCATGCTGCAAGTTGTCGGAATGAAGTTGGTTGGTCGGGTGTGCGGCGGTACGGCGGCCGATTGTGGAACGAGCAACAAAACAAAGAACCCCGGTCACTGCTGCCGCAAACATTACCTGCCCGGTGTCAGCCTCCATGCGGTGTCCGTCCATCTCACCAGGCAGCCTCATACACGCTAGCGGCACATTTATACATTACCTGCCCGGTGTCAGCCTCCATGCGGTGTCCGTCCATCTCACCGGCAGCCCCATACACGCTAGCGGCACATTTATACATTACCTGCCCGGTGTCAGCCTCCATGCGGTGTCCGTCCATCTCACCAGGCAGCCCCATACACGCTAGCGGCACATTTATACATTACCTGCCCGGTGTCAGCCTCCATGCGGTGTCCGTCCATCTCGCCAGGCAGCCCCATACACGCTAGCGGCACATTTATACGTTACCTGCCTGGTGTCAGCCTCCATGCGGTGTCCGTCCATCTCGCCAGGCAGCCCCATACACGCTAGCGGCACATTTATACGTTACCTGCCTGGTGTCAGCCTCCATGTGGTGTCCGTCCATCTCGCCGGCAGCCCCATACACACCAGCGGCACATTTATACATTACCTGCCCGGTGTCAGCCTCCATGTGGTGTCCGTCCATCTCACCAGGCAGCCGCATACACGCTAGCGGCACATTTATACATTACCTGCCCGGTGTCAGCCTCCATGCAGTGTCCGTCCATCTCACCAGGCAGCCCCATACACGCTAGTGGCACATTTATACATTACCTGCCCGGTGTCAGCCTCCATGCGGTGTCCGTCCATCTCACCAGGCAGCCCCATACACGCTAGCGGCACATTTATACATTACCTGCCCGGTGTCAGCCTCCATGCGGTGTCCGTCCATCTCGCCAGGCAGCCCCATACACGCTAGCGGCACATTTATACGTTACCTGCCTGGTGTCAGCCTCCATGCGGTGTCCGTCCATCTCGCCGGCAGCCCCATACACGCTAGCGGCACATTTATACATTACCTGCCCGGTGTCAGCCTCCATGCGGTGTCCGTCCATCTCGCCAGGCAGCCCCATACACGCTAGCGGCACATTTATACATTACCTGCCCGGTGTCAGCCTCCATGTGGTGTCCGTCCATCTCACTAGGCAGCCCCATACACGCTAGTGGCACATTTATACATTACCTGCCCGGTGTCAGCCTCCATGCGGTGTCTGTCCATCTCACCAGGCAGCCCCATACACGCTAGCGGCACATTTATACATTACCTGCCCGGTGTCAGCCTCCATGCAGTGTCCGTCCATCTCACCAGGCAGCCCCATACACGCTAGTGGCACATTTATACATTACCTGCCCGGTGTCAGCCTCCATGCAGTGTCCGTCCATCTCACCAGGCAGCCCCATACACGCTAGCGGCACATTTATACATTACCTGCCCGGTGTCAGCCTCCATGCGGTGTCCGTCCATCTCGCCAGGCAGCCCCATACACAGTAGCGGCACATTTATACATTACCTGCCCGGTGTCAGCCTCCATGCGGTGTCCGTCCATCTCACCAGGCAGCCCCATACACGCTAGCGGCACATTTATACATTACCTGCCCGGTGTCAGCCTCCATGCAGTGTCCGTCCATCTCGCTGGCAGCCCCATACACGCCAGCAGCACATTTATACATTACCTGCCCGGTGTCAGCCTCCATGCGGTGTCCATCCATCTCACCGGCAGCCCCATACACGCTAGTGGCACATTTATACATTACCTGCCCGGTGTCAGCCTCCATCTCACCAGGCAGCCCCATACACGCTAGCGGCACATTTATACATTACCTGCCCGGTGTCAGCCTCCATGCGGTGTCCGTCCATCTCACCGGCAGCCCCATACATGCTAGTGGCACATTTATACATTACCTGCCTGGTGTCAGCCTCCATGCGGTGTCCGTCCATCTCACCAGGCAGCCCCATACACGGTAGCGGCACATTTATACATTACCTGCCCGGTGTCAGCCTCCATGCAGTGTCCGTCCATCTCACCAGGCAGCCCCATACACGCTAGTGGCACATTTATACATTACCTGCCCGGTGTCAGCCTCCATGCGGTGTCCGTCCATCTCACCAGGCAGCCGCATACACGCTAGCAGCACATTTATACATTACCTGCCCGGTGTCAGCCTCCATGCAGTGTCCGTCCATCTCACCAGGCAGCCCCATACACGCTAGTGGCACATTTATACATTACCTGCCCGGTGTCAGCCTCCATGCAGTGTCCGTCCATCTCACCAGGCAGCCCCATACACGCTAGTGGCACATTTATACATTACCTGCCCGGTGTCAGCCTCCATGCGGTGTCCGTCCATCTCACCAGGCAGCCGCATACACGCTAGCGGCACATTTATACATTACCTGCCCGGTGTCAGCCTCCATGCAGTGTCCGTCCATCTCACCAGGCAGCCCCATACACGCTAGTGGCACATTTATACATTACCTGCCCGGTGTCAGCCTCCATGCGGTGTCCGTCCATCTCACCAGGCAGCCCCATACACACTAGCGGCACATTTATACATTACCTGCCCGGTGTCAGCCTCCATGCAGTGTCCGTCCATCTCACCAGGCAGCCCCATACACGCTAGTGGCACATTTATACATTACCTGCCCGGTGTCAGCCTCCATGCGGTGTCCATCCATCTCACCAGGCAGCCCCATACACACTAGCGGCACATTTATACATTACCTGCCCGGTGTCAGCCTCCATGCGGTGTCCGTCCATCTCACCAGGCAGCCCCATACACGCTAGCGGCACATTTATACATTACCTGCCCGGTGTCAGCCTCCATGCGGTGTCCGTCCATCTCGCCAGGCAGTCCCATACACACCAGCGGCACATTTATACATTACCTGCCCGGTGTCAGCCTCCATGCGGTGTCCGTCCATCTCACCAGGCAGCCCCATACACGCTAGCGGCACATTTATACATTACCTGCCCGGTGTCAGCCTCCATGCGGTGTCCGTCCATCTCGCCAGGCAGTCCCATACACACCAGCGGCACATTTATACATTACCTGCCCGGTGTCAGCCTCCATGCGGTGTCCGTCCATCTCGCCAGGCAGTCCCATACACACTAGCGGCACATTTATACATTACCTGCCCGGTGTCAGCCTCCATGCAGTGTCCGTCCATCTCACCAGGCAGCAGCATACACGCTAGCAGCACATTTATACATTACCTGCCCGGTGTCAGCCTCCATGTGGTGTCCGTCCATCTCGCCAGGCAGCAGCATACACGCAGGCGGCACATTTATACATTACCTGCCCGGTGTCAGCCTCCATGCGGTGTCCGTCCATCTCGCCAGGCAGCCGCATACACACTAGCGGCACATTTATACATTACCTGCCCGGTGTCAGCCTCCATGCGGTGTCCGTCCAGCTCACCAGGCAGCAGCATACACGCTAGCGGCACATTTATACATTACCTGCCCGGTGTCAGCCTCCATGCGGTGTCCGTCCATCTCGCCAGGCAGCCCCATACACACTAGCGGCACATTTATACATTACCTGCCCGGTGTCAGCCTCCATGCGGTGTCCGTCCATCTCACCGGCAGCCCCATACATGCTAGTGGCACATTTATACATTACCTGCCTGGTGTCAGCCTCCATGCGGTGTCCGTCCATCTCACCAGGCAGCCCCATACACGCTAGCGGCACATTTATACATTACCTGCCCGGTGTCAGCCTCCATGCGGTGTCCGTCCATCTCGCCAGGCAGCCCCATACATGCTAGTGGCACAATTATACATTACCTGCCCGGTGTCAGCCTCCATGCGGTGTCCGTCCATCTCACCAGGCAGCCCCATACACACTAGCGGCACATTTATACATTACCTGCCCGGTGTCAGCCTCCATGTGGTGTCCGTCCATCTCGCCAGGCAGCCCCATACACGCTAGTGGCACATTTATACATTACCTGCCCGGTGTCAGCCTCCATGCGGTGTCCGTCCATCTCACCAGGCAGCCCCATACACGCTAGCGGCACATTTATACATTACCTGCCCGGTGTCAGCCTCCATGCGGTGTCCGTCCATCTCACCAGGCAGCCGCATACACGCTAGCAGCACATTTATACATTACCTGCCCGGTGTCAGCCTCCATGCAGTGTCCGTCCATCTCACCAGGCAGCCCCATACACGCTAGCGGCACATTTATACATTACCTGCCCGGTGTCAGCCTCCATGTGGTGTCCGTCCATCTCGCCGGCAGCCCCATACACGCTAGTGGCACATTTATACATTACCTGCCCGGTGTCAGCCTCCATGCGGTGTCCGTCCATCTCGCCGGCAGCCCCATACACGGTAGCGGCACATTTATACATTACCTGCCCGGTGTCAGCCTCCATGCGGTGTCCGTCCATCTCGCCAGCAGCCCCATACACGCTAGCGGCACATTTATACATTACCTGCCCGGTGTCAGCCTCCATGCGGTGTCCGTCCATCTCGCCAGCAGCCTCATACACGCTAGCGGCACATTTATACATTACCTGCCCGGTGTCAGCCTCCATGTGGTGTCCGTCCATCTCGCCGGCAGCCCCATACATGCTAGTGGCACATTTATACATTACCTGCCCGGTGTCAGCCTCCATGTGGTGTCCGTCCATCTCGCCGGCAGCCCCATACACGCTAGCAGCACATTTATACATTACCTGCCCGGTGTCAGCCTCCATGTGGTGTCCGTCCATCTCGCCGGCAGCCCCATACATGCTAGTGGCACATTTATACATTACCTGCCCGGTGTCAGCCTCCATGCGGTGTCCGTCCATCTCGCCAGCAGCCCCATACACGCTAGCGGCACATTTATACATTACCTGCCCGGTGTCAGCCTCCATGCGGTGTCCGTCCATCTCGCCAGCAGCCTCATACACGCTAGCGGCACATTTATACATTACCTGCCCGGTGTCAGCCTCCATGCGGTGTCCGTCCATCTCACCAGGCAGCCCCATACACGCTAGCTGCACATATATACATTCCCTGCCCGGTGTCAGCCTCCATGCGGTGTCCGTCCATCTCACCGGGCAGTCCCATACACGCTAGTGGCACATTTATACATTACCTGCCCGGTGTCAGCCTCCATGCGGTGTCCGTCCATCTCGCCAGGCAGCCCCATACACGCTAGCGGCACATTTATACATTACCTGCCCGGTGTCAGCCTCCATGCGGTGTCCGTCCATCTCGCCAGGCAGCCCCATACACGCTAGCGGCACATTTATACATTACCTGCCCGGTGTCAGCCTCCATGTGGTGTCCGTCCATCTCACCAGGCAGCCCCATACACGCTAGCGGCACATTTATACATTACCTGCCCGGTGTCAGCCTCCATGTGGTGTCCGTCCATCTCACCAGGCAGCCCCATACATGCTAGTGGCACATTTATACATTACCTGCCCGGTGTCAGCCTCCATGTGGTGTCTGTCCATCTCGCCAGGCAGCCCCATACATGCTAGTGGCACATTTATACATTACCTGCCCGGTGTCAGCCTCCATGTGGTGTCCGTCCATCTCACCAGGCAGCCCCATACACGCTAGCGGCACATTTATACATTACCTGCCCGGTGTCAGCCTCCATGCGGTGTCCGTCCATCTCACCAGGCAGCCGCATACACGCTAGCGGCACATTTATACATTACCTGCCCGGTGTCAGCCTCCATGCGGTGTCCGTCCATCTCACCGGCAGCCCCATACACAGTAGTGGAACATTTTTACATTACCTGCCCGGTGTCAGCCTCCATGCAGTGTCCGTCCATCTCGCCGGCAGCCCCATACACGCTAGCGGCACATTTATACATTACCTGCCCGGTGTCAGCCTCCATGCGGTGTCCGTCCATCTCGCCGGGCAGCCCCATACACGCTAGCGACGCATAGCCACTGACGTCAGACGCTTTACGCTGCTACCGTGTACACGTGTATGCGGCTGCTGGCGAGATGGACAGACACCACGCAGAGGATGACATCGGACAGGTAACATATAAATGGACACACTGGGGGGGGCACATTTATACATTAGGGGGGCAGCGGTAGTGCGGACACAGCGTGCTCAGCCGATTCCCTGAAGATTTCATGCTGAAATCGGACGGGAACCTGTCTGTAGTGTATGGGCAGATTCATCAAGAGACAAATGTATCTCTAATCAGATTCAATTAGACATAATTTTGTCTCTTTGTCAAACATAATTTGCCCATAATCCTCAGGTCTATGGGCACCTTAATACTCTTGTAGCCGGATATAAATACATACATATATACTCCTATATATATTTACAAATGTTATTGTATTATTATTATTTTATATATACAGTATAGCCGTATCTCTCCTTCCATCCCTCTGTCCAATGAGCAACCAAACTGCTGCACACTGCAGCTCCTATTGGACAGATCAGTGGAGGGGGGGGAGGGGGGGACTAGAAATCACTGGGCCTCCCTGCAAAACTTGGGAAACGCCCTCCACCATTCTAACTTTTATTTTACTAATTCATTAGAAAAGTCCATAGAGTTGTGCTTTCTCTTCCTCTTTCAGTGCCTCCTCTGCCCCCTCAACCACACACACACTGTACACACACACTGTACACACACACACACACACACACACTGTACACACACACACACACACACACACTCTGTACACACACACTGTACACACACACACACACACACACACTGTACACACACACACACACACACACACTCTGTACACACACACACTGTACACACTGTACACACACACACACACACACACACACACACACACACACACACACACACACGTGCCTCCACTGTACCTGTGTGAAAACCCCCTTGAAGTGTAACTGTCGGGCATAAAATCAAAGATCAATTATTTATTTTTATCTGGTAAACAAGTAATAAGGATGCTAACCAGGCAATGCAAAAGTTAAAATCACTATTACTTTTCTTGTTGATAAATGATCATTCCCCAGTTTACCTGACTCTTATTTGGTACACACAAAATCTGCTACAGAAAAAGGAAGTTGCAGGGCATGCTGGGTTGTTCTCTTTTGCTTCTCTATTTCCCCTCAGACTTAGGCTGGTTTCACAGTGGGACGTTACAGGCGCACGTTAGAGCAGCCTGTAACGCAGCCCACCGCACAGCAATGAAAAATCAATGGGCTGTTCACAGTGCCCACGTTGCGTTACAGTGTAACGCTGCAACATAATATAACGTACTGCATGCAGTACTTTACACGAGGCTGAGCCACGTTAGACTGCTTGCACATGCTCAGTAAAGTTGGGGAGGAGCGGAGAGCGGCCAGGCACATGGCTTATTAATATTCACTGCACGGTGTGACGCACGGTGTGACGTGCAGTGTTTACTTCCTGGAGTGGCCGCTCTGTGCGGCGATTGGCCGGGCGGGACCACGTGATGCCGCGTGCGTCCAAGAGTGCGCATCACGGCATCACGGACGCCAGAGTGAGCTGCACAACGCGGCTCACTCTGACGTCCAAAGCAGAGAGCACCAGGCGTTGCGTTAGGGACACGTTGTGCGACCATAACGTCCCCTAAAACGCAACGTCCTGGTGTGAAACCAGCCTTAAATAATGCAGCCTGACTGACTGAAGCCTCTTTCCCTCCTGTTTTCCCCGCCCACACCTCTGTTCCTCTCTGATTGGACAATATTTCTCATGCTGAGACAATGCACTTTCTATAGTGAAGAGTGGGCAATGCATACACAATCAGGCAGAGGAGAGTAAGGGAGGAAATGACATCAGGATTGGCTTCAAAATAGCCACAGTTAAAATGGGAAATGCTAAGAAGGATTTTCTCTTTTTTTACTGTAGAAAATTCACTAAAATCAAAATGTGGACAGTGCAATATATCTGTTATGTAAGTAGAGCAAGTATTTATCTACTTATATATGTGTGTTTTCTGAGATAGTATGGCTGACAGCTCCTCTTTAAATGCCTCCTGTGTGAATGTGATCTCATTATTTTCTGTAATCATGTTGCACAACTTCTGCCATAAGAAGCTCTTAGGCTCGGTCACATTTCAGCTGGAACATTAATTTGCCTTCTCAAAACAGAAGGAATTTGTGATTATTCAGGTCGGAGTGAGCAATTGTCTCCCACAATGCACCACTGCTGAATATGCAAATCGTCCCTTTGTTGCCCGTGAAAACTAGCCACACCCCCAGAACCACTGGAATGCAAAGATGCGCCCGCTTGTTTTAGCTTTCAGGGACAACAAAGGGATGATTTGCATATTCAGTAGTGGTGCATTGTGGGACATCTCAAATGCTCACTCCAAGCTGAAGAATCACAAATACCTTCTGTGTTATGAAGGCAAGTTTCTCTTTAGCATAGCATTTTAGTAGGAGGGCTTTTTGGTCCGTTTTAGCCCCTTACACACTCCTGGGAGTTGTGGTTCACCATGAATAGTTACATGACCTTATATAAGTACATATATACTTCTATAATACTGTCATGAATGATAGTTATAGATGTAAAAAATCTAACATGAGCACATAGCATAACCCCTAATATGGCCAGTCTGTGAGCAGTGACATCACAGCAATACAGATACACATTTATTCTATATTACTGCTGATTACTCACCTGTTCTGCGCTCTGTAACATTGTCCTCCTCTTTACTTGTCCTCATCATGTCACCCTCCTCCATAGACTGCTGATCACTCCTCACATATGTCTCTTCTTCTTCCTCTTTACTTGTCCCCATCAGGTCACCCTCCTCCATAGACTGCTGATCACTCCTCACATACGTCTCTTCTTCCTCTTTACTTGTCCTCATCATGTCACCCTCCTCCATAGACAGCTGATCACTCCTCACATATGTCTCTTCTTCCTCTTTACTTGTCCTCATCATGTCCCCCTCCCCCATAGACTGCTGATCACTCCTCACATATGTCTCTTCTTCTTCCTCTTTACTTGTCCTCATCATGTCCCCCTCCCCCATAGACTGCTGATCACTCCTCACATATGTTTCTTCTTCTTCCTCTTTATATGTCCTCATCATGTCACCCTCCTCCATAGACTGCCGATCACTCCTCACATATGTCTCTTCTTCCTCTTTACATGTCCTCATCATGTCCCCCTCCTCCATAGTCTGCTGATCACTCCTCACATATGTCTCTTCTTCTTCCTCTTTACTTGTCCTCATCATGTCACCCTCCTCCATAGACTGCTGATCACTCCTCACATACGTCTCTTCTTCCTCTTTACTTGTCCTCATCATGTCACCCTCCTCCATAGACTGCTGATCACTCCTCACATATGTCTCTTCTTCTTCCTCTTTACTTGTCCTCATCATGTCACCCTCCTCCATAGACTGCTGATCACTCCTCACATACGTCTCTTCTTCTTCCTCTTTACTTGTCCTCATCATGTCTCCCTCCTCCATAGACTGCTGATCACTCCTCACATATGTCTCCTCTTCTTCCTCTTTACCTGTCCTCATCATGTCACCCTCCTCCATAGACTGCTGATCACTCCTCACATACGTCTCCTCTTCTTCCTCTTTACATGTCCTCATCATGTCACCCTCCTCCATAGACTGCTGATCACTCCTCACATATGTCTCTTCTTCTTCCTCTTTAACCACAGCACTTCCATGTACAAGTTCTCCACCCTAAGTGCACAAAGTGAGAGATAATGTATGTAATGTAAAATGTGAACACAGATAACACAGCATACACAGGAAGAAAGAATGTGTCATGGTTTGGAGTCTCCAGAGACCCTCAGTTCCACCTACCTGATAATGGTGGGGGATGGTGGGATCTTCCTGTAGACAATCCTGGGAATAAAGAGGACCTGTACATCTCTCTGGTGGGTTTCTGTTACTGGATACATCTGTAGGAAACACACACACTGACTAAATACATTGTCTCAATGTGCTTATCAGATGATGGGGGATCTAGGTGGACAATCCTGGGAATAAAGAGGACCTGTACACCTCTCTGGTGGGTTTCTGTTACTGGATACATCTGTAGGAAACACACACACTGACTGAATACATTGTCTCTATGTGTTTATCAGATGATGGGGGATCTAGGTGGACAATCCTGGGAATAAAGAGGACCTGTACATCTCTCTGGTGGGTTTCTGTTACTGGATACATCTGTAGGAAACACACACAGACTGAATACATTGTCTCTATGTGATTATCAGATGATGGGGAATGTAGGTGGACAATCCTGGGAATAAAGAGGACCTGTACATCTCTCTGGTGGGTTTCTGTTACTGGATACATCTGTAGGAAACACACACACTGACTGAATACATTGTGTCTATGTGTTTATCAGATGATGGGGGATCTAGGTGGACAATCCTGGGAATAAAGAGGACCTGTACATCTCTCTGGTGGGTTTCTGTTACTGGATACATCTGTAGGAAACACACACACTGACTGAATACATTGTCTCTATGTGATTATCAGATGATGGGGGATCTAGGTGGACAATCCTGGGAATAAAGAAGACCTGTACATCTCTCTGGTGGCTTTCTGTTACTGGATACATCTGTAGGAAACACACACACTGACTGAATACATTGTCTCTATGTGATTATCAGATGATGGGGGATCTAGGTGGGCAATCCTGGGAATAAAGAGGACCTGTACATTTCTCTGGTGGGTTTCTGTTACTGGATACATCTGTAGGAAACACACACACTGACTGAATACATTGTCTCTATGTGATTATCAGATGATGGGGATCTAGGTGGGCAATCCTGGGAATAAAGAGGACCTGTATATCAGATGATGGGGTATCTAGGTGGACAATCCTGGGAAGAAAGAGGACCTGTTCATCTCTCTGGTGGGTTCTTGATACTGGATACATCTGTAGGAAACACACACACTGACTGAATACATTGTCTCTATGTGATTATCAGATGATGGGGGATCTAGGTGGACAATCCTGGGAATAAAGAGGACCTGTACATCTCTCTGGTGGGTTTCTGTTACTGGATACATCTGTAGGAAACACACACACTGACTGAAAACATTGTCTCTATGTGTTTATCAGATGATGGGGGATCTAGGTGGACAATCATGGGAATAAAGAGGACCTGTACATCTCTCTGTTGGGTTTCTGTTACTGGACACATCTGTAGGAAACACACTACATTGTCTCTATGTGATTATTAGATGATGGGGGATCTAGGTGGACCCCAAGTACTGCTCTCTCCTGTACAAAACATGAAAGTCTCCTCTTACCCAGTGATGTAAGTAATTGATTCTCCATCATGGGGTCCTTGTAGAGGTCATTGTGTTCTATATACTGCCACTCCTGCATGGATAAATAGATGGTGACATCCTGACACCTTATAGGAACTTGACACACACAATGATACAGTCACCACCCAGATATGTCCCTTGCTGTTACTGGATAATATCCCATAATTCCCAGCACTGCTCACCTCTCCTGTCAGCAGCTCAATCATCTTCCCAGTGATTTCCAGAATCTTCTGCTTGTTGTGTCCATTAGATATCAGGGAGTGAGGTGGGGGCACTGTGATGGTCACATGATCTCCAGACTTCACTGGAGGAAAACTCTGTATAGAAAGACCAACAGTAATGTCACATGACCTCCCAGAATCCTCCTCACCTCTCCAGTCAGCTAAGTGCAGGGCCGAGAAAAGGTTCACCAGCACTAGAGGTGGAGATTCCATATTGCCCTCCCCCCGCCAACAGTGTCCCCCCAGTACAGGTAGTGAGGTGTGTCCCTAGACTTAGATGGGTACCCCTCCCAGTGTAGGTAGCCAGATAAGACCCCAGTATTAGAGGGATACCCCCTAAGTATAGTCAGATTAGCCACAAGTATTAGGCAGGCTCCACCAGTACAAAAATAATATAATACAACAGTGCTATAATAGCCTGACAGCCGTTTTGCGCAGCAATGCGCTTCCACGGAGGCAGCGTGAAACGGCCATCAGGCTACTAATGCTTCTTTCTGGAATGAAAGCAGTTTTGCAGTGCCGATCTCTCCCTTGCTCTCCCTCCTTTATGAAAATAACGAGAGACACCACTAGAGGGAAACAGAGAGAAGATGCTGCAATCCTGTGACAAGGCCTAGTTACTGATGCAGTGAGGAGCAGCACTTCATGCTCAGCCTATGACTCTGCACTGGCCAGGCAAGTGGGGCACAGGTGAGTCCTCAGAGCTGTGTGCTCAGAGGCTAGAGCCTCCCCAGCCTTTACCCGGACCTGGTTGTGCATTTTATTGCTAGAGATAAGAGTGATGTCATGTGACCTCCCAAAATCCTCCTCACCTCTCCAGTCACCTGTGTGTCATATTACTAGAGACAAGAGTGATGTCACGTGACCTCCCAGAATCCTTCTCACCTCTCCAGTCACCTGTGTGTTATATTACTAGAGATAAGAGTGATGTCACGTGATCTCCCAGAATCCCCCTCACCGCTCCGGTCACCTGTGTGTTATATTACTAGAGATAAGAGTGACGTCATGTGACCTCCCAGAATCCCCCTCACCTCTCTGGTCACCTGTGTGTTATATTACTAGAGATAAGAGCGATGTCATGTGACCTCCCAGAATCCCCCTCACCTCTCCGGTCACCTGTGTGTTATATTACTAGAGATAAGAGCGATGTCATGTGACTTCCCAGAATCCCCCTCACCTCTCCGGTCACCTGTGTGTTATACTACTAGAGATAAGAGTGATGTCATGTGACCTCCCAGAATCCCCCTCACCGCTCCAGTCACCTGTGTGTTATATTATTAGAGATAAGAGTGACGTCATGTGACCTCCCAGAATCCCCCTCACCTCTCTGGTCACCTGAGTGTTATATTACTAGAGATAAAACTGATGTCATGTGACCTCCCAGAATCCTCCTCACCTCTCCGGTCACCTGTGTGTTATATTACTAGAGATAAGAGTGATGTCATGTGACCTCCCAGAATCCCCCTCACCTCTCCGGTCAAATGTGTGTTATATTACTAGAGATAAGAGTGCTGTCATGTGACCTCCCAGAGTCCCCCTCACCTCTCCAGTCACCTGTGTGTTATATTACTAGAGATAAGAGTGATGTCACGTGATCTCCCAGAATCCCCCTCACCACTCCGGTCACCTGTGTGTTATATTACTAGAGATAAGAGTGACGTCATGTGACCTCCCAGAATCCCCCTCACCTCTCTGGTCACCTGTGTGTTATATTACTAGAGATAAGAGCGATGTCATGTGACCTCCCAGAATCCCCCTCACCTCTCCGGTCACCTGTGTGTTATATTACTAGAGATAAGAGCGATGTCATGTGACCTCCCAGAATCCCCCTCACCTCTCCGGTCACCTGTGTGTTATATTACTAGAGATAAGAGTGATGTCATGTGACCTCCCAGAATCCCCCTCACCGCTCCAGTCACCTGTGTGTTATATTATTAGAGATAAGAGTGACGTCATGTGACCTCCCAGAATCCCCCTCACCTCTCTGGTCACCTGAGTGTTATATTACTAGAGATAAGAGTGATATCATGTGACCTCCCAGAATCCCTGTCACCTCTCCAGTCACCTGTGTGTTATATTACTAGAGATAAGAGTGATGTCATGTGACGTCCCAGAATCCCCCTGACCTCTTCAGTCACCTGTGTGTTATATTACTAGAGATAAGAGTGATGTCATGTGACCTCCCAGAATCCCCCTCACCTCTCCGGTCACCTGTGTGTTATATTACTAGAGATAAGAGTGACGTCATGTGACCTCCCAGAATCCCCCTCACCTCTCTGGTCACCTGAGTGTTATATTACTAGAGATAAAACTGATGTCATGTGACCTCCCAGAATCCTCCTCACCTCTCCAGTCACCTGTGTGTTATATTACTAGAGATAAGAGTGATGTCATGTGACCTCCCAGAATCCTCCTCACCTCTCCAGTCACCTGTGTGTTATATTACTAGAGATAAGAGTGATATCATGTGACCTCCCAGAATCCCTGTCACCTCTCCGGTCACCTGTGTGTTATATTACTAGAGATAAGAGTGATGTCATGTGACCTCCCAGAATCCCCCTCACCTCTCCGGTCAAATGTGTGTTATATTACTAGAGATAAGAGTGCTGTCATGTGACCCCCCAGAGTCCCCCTCACCTCTCCAGTCACCTGTGTGTTATATTACTAGAGATAAGAGTGATGTCATGTGACCTCCCAGAATCCCCCTGACCTCTCCAGTCACCTGTGTGTTATATTACTAGAGATAAGAGTGATGTCATGTGACGTCCCAGAATCCCCCTGACCTCTTCAGTCACCTGTGTGTTATATTACTAGAGATAAGAGTGATGTCATGTGACCTCCCAGAATCCCCCTCACCTCTCCGGTCACCTGTGTGTTATATTACTAGAGATAAGAGTGATGTCATGTGACCTCCCAGAATTCCCTGACCTCTCCAGTCACCTGTGTGTTATATTACTAGAGATAAGAGTGATGTCATGTGACCTCCTAGAATCCCCCTCACCTCTCCAGTCACCTGTGTGTTATATTACTAGAGATAAGAGTGATGTCATGTGACCTCCTAGAATCCCCTGACCTCTCCAGTCACCTGTGTGTTATATTACTAGAGATAAAAGTGATGTCATGTGACCTCCCAGAATCCCCCTCACCTCTCCAGTCACCTGTGTGTTATATTACTAGAGATAAGAGTGATGTCATGTGACGTCCCAGAATCCCCCTGACCTCTTCAGTCACCTGTGTGTTATATTACTAGAGATAAGAGTGATGTCATGTGACCTCCCAGAATCCCCCTCACCTCTCCGGTCACCTGTGTGTTATATTACTAGAGATAAGAGTGCTGTCATGTGACCCCCCAGAGTCCCCCTCACCTCTCCAGTCACCTGTGTGTTATATTACTAGAGATAAGAGTGATGTCATGTGACCTCCCAGAATCCCCCTGACCTCTCCAGTCACCTGTGTGTTATATTACTAGAGATAAGAGTGATGTCATGTGACGTCCCAGAATCCCCCTGACCTCTTCAGTCACCTGTGTGTTATATTACTAGAGATAAGAGTGATGTCATGTGACTTCCCAGAATCCCCCTCACCTCTCCGGTCACCTGTGTGTTATATTACTAGAGATAAGAGTGATGTCATGTGACCTCCCAGAATTCCCTGACCTCTCCAGTCACCTGTGTGTTATATTACTAGAGATAAGAGTGATGTCATGTGACCTCCTAGAATCCCCCTCACCTCTCCAGTCACCTGTGTGTTATATTACTAGAGATAAGAGTGATGTCATGTGACCTCCCAGAATCCCCTGACCTCTCCAGTCACCTGTGTGTTATATTACTAGAGATAAAAGTGATGTCATGTGACCTCCCAGAATCCCCCTCACCTCTCCAGTCACCTGTGTGTTATATTACTAGAGATAAGAGTGATGTCATGTGACGTCCCAGAATCCCCCTGACCTCTTCAGTCACCTGTGTGTTATATTACTAGAGATAAGAGTGATGTCATGTGACCTCCCAGAATCCCCCTCACCTCTCCGGTCACCTGTGTGTTATATTACTAGAGATAAGAGTGATGTCATGTGACCTCCCAGAATTCCCTGACCTCTCCAGTCACCTGTGTGTTATATTACTAGAGATAAAAGTGATGTCATGTGACCTCCCAGAATCCTCCTCACCTCTCCGGTCACCTGTGTGTTATATTACTAGAGATAAGAGATATGTCATGTGACCTCCCAGAATCCCCTTCACCTCTCCAGTCAGCAGATAGATGATCTCCAGGGTGAGGTTGAATATCCTCTCAGTCATGTGACTCTGGTCCTCCTCCATCCTCAGTGATGTGGTCATGTGATCTGTACAGGACGCTGCTGCCTTTGGATAGATAATAAGGGGAGAGTTATCTAGGTTGCACATTTGTCAGTGGTGAAACTACCAATACAGGATCCCCCTCCCCCAGCACTCCCCATTGCTGTCACTTGTGGGTGGTGGGGCCATGCAGAGTATTGCAGGAAAGCATAATAAGCTGGTTTATAGCTACCTGTGCACTATACTCACAGCATGCTGCAGTCCTGTCCTCCCTCTGCCTCCTCTCCAGCTGGCCTTCTCTCCTCACATCCTCCTCCCACTGTTACCATTCCTGTGATGTTACAGCAGTGCTGGTAGTGGTAGATGGATGAGGATATGAGGAGAGGCGGAGACTGAGACTAATGGGAGCAGAGGACTGGAGCACACTGTGACAGCTAGCTATAAACCAATGTAATCCTTCCTATTACTACTCTGCATGGAGGTGGGGGGCGGGAGCAATACTGGAGTGTGGACATGGCAATGCTGGGGGACACAGGGGGACATGGCTATACTGGGGGAGAAATGGTATTCCTGGGGTGGGGGGACATTACATACTGGAGGATAATGGCAATGCTGGGGGACACAGGGAGGACATAGCTATACTGGGAAAGAAATGGCATTACTGGGGTGGGAGACATTACATACTGGAGGATAATGGCAATGCTGGGGGACACAGGGGGGACATGGCTATACTGGGGGAGAAATGGTATTCCTGGGGTGGGGGGACATTACATACTGGATGATAATGGCAATGCTGGGGGACACAGGGGAGACATGGCTATACTGGGGGAGAAATCGCAGTACTGGGGTGGCGGACATTACATACTGGGGGATAATAGCAATGCTGGGGGACACAGGGGAGACATGGCTATACTGGGGGAGAAATCGCAGTACTGGGGTGGCGGACATTACATACTGGAGGATAATGGCGATGCTGGGGGACACAGGGGGGACATGGCTATACTGGAGAAGAAATGGCATTAATGGGGTGGGGACATTACATACTGGACGATAATGGCAATGCTGGGGGACACAGGGGGGGCATGGCTATACTGGGGGAGAAATGGCATTACTGGAGTGGGGGACATTACATACTGGAGGATAATTGCAATGCTGGGGGACACAGGGGGGACATGGCTATACTGGGGAGAAATGGCATTACTGGGGTGGGGGACATTACATACTGGAGGATAATAGCAATGCTGGGGGACACATGGCTATACTCGGGTGGGGGACATTACATACTGGAGGATAATGGCAATGCTGGGGGATACAGGGGGGACATGGCTATACTGGGGAGAAATGGCATTACTGGGGTGGGGGACATTACATACTGGAGGATAATAGCAATGCCTGGGGACACAGGGGGGACGTGGCTATACTGGGAAAGAAATGGCATTACTGGGGTGGGGGACATTACATACTGGAGGATAATGGCAATGCTGGGGACACAGGGGGACGTGGCTATACTGGGAAAGAAATGGCATTACTGGGGTGGGGGACATTACATACTGGAGGATAATGGTAATGCTGGGGGACACAGGGGGACATGGCTATACTGGGAAAGAAATGGC
This sequence comes from Hyperolius riggenbachi, assembly GCF_040937935.1. Taxonomy (NCBI): domain Eukaryota; kingdom Metazoa; phylum Chordata; class Amphibia; order Anura; family Hyperoliidae; genus Hyperolius; species Hyperolius riggenbachi. The sequence continues at coordinate 291,705,901 of NC_090655.1, read as the reverse complement.
ATTACTGGGGTGGGGGACATTACATACTGCAGGATAATGGCAATGCTAGGGGACACAGGGGGACATGGCTATACTGGGGGAGAAATGGCATTACTGGGGTGGGGGACATTACATACTGGAGGATAATAGCAATGCTGGGGACACAGGGAGGACATGGCTATACTGGGAAAAAAATGGCATTACTGGGGTGGGGGACATTACATACTGGAGGATAATAGCAATGCTAGGGGACACAGGGGGACATGGCTATACTGGGAGAGAAATGGCATTACTGGGGTGGGGGACATTACATACTGGAGGATAATAGCAATGCTGGGGACACAGGGAGGACATGGCTATACTGGGAAAAAATGGCATTACTGGGGTGGGGGACATTACATACTGGAGGATAATGGCAATGCTGGGGGACACAGGGGGGACATGGCTATACTGGGGGAGAAATGGCATTACTGAGGTGGGGGTACATTACATACTGCAGGATAATGGCAATGCTGGGGGACACAGGGGACATGGCTATACTGGGAAAGAAATGGCATTACTGAAGTGGGGGGCATTACATACTGGAGGATAATAGTAATGCTGGGAACACAGGGAGGACATAATAATAATAATCTGAACATTTGTATAGCGCTTTTCTCCTGTCGGACTCAAAGCGCTCAAGAGCTGCAGCCACAGGGATGCACTCAAGAGGCCACTCTGCAGTGTTAGGGAGTCTTGCCTTGAACTCCTTACTGAATAGGTACCGACCTTAGCAAGGATTCGAACCCTGGTCTCCCATGTCAAAGGCAGTGCCCTTAACCACTACACTATCCAGCCACACTATACTTGCGTTACATGGTGACAGTGGCATATCTAGAGGGGTGCAGGCATGGTTCATGCTATGGGCACCACAGTCCCATGGGCGCCATGCCTCCCTCATGCTGCAATGGAATCTTGCCACATGGTAAGCGCATCCCGTTGTACTATACTGGCGCTATACTGGGACATAGGAGGGGATTTGGTGGATTGTGTGGAGAGGTGGCTCTGCCTATGGAGGGGAGGTAGATGCTGTTATTCAGGGGTTCTCAGTGTGGGGGGCGCTATTTTACCTAGATACGCCCCTGTATGCTGATTTGCCTGAATTATTGATAGGAGGTTAAAGTAAACCTGAGGTATAAAGTATATAATAGTATACATACCCGGGGCTTCCTTCAGCCTTGTACAGGCTAATCAGTCCCTCGCCGTCCTCCTCCGCCTCCTGGATCTAATGCAGTTTAGCCCAGTACTTCAGGCAGTCGGGGGAAACAGCGCAGGGCGCTCCTGGCGGGGGGAGAGCACAGTGGGGGAGCGCCGACTGCCCCTGACTGGCCAAACTGCAGTGAATTGTGGAGGCGGAGAAAGACAGCGAGGGACCAATAAGCCTGAACAGGGCTGGAGGAAGCCCCAGATATGTATATTTTTATTTACTTTCCATCTCAGGTACAATTTAAGCCAACCATAATCTATGGAGCGTGTAAGGCGGAGGCTGCCGACAAAATAACTGGCAAACAAGTCACAGAAGTGGCTGAAACTAAATGCAGACAAAACTGAAGTCCTTCTGATTGGAGGGCAGAGCATGACAACAAAACAACTTAACTTGCAGTCTTCACCACTGGGAATAGGAGGCACGGATCTGCGCAGCTCTGATCATGTGCGTAGCCTGGGAGTTCTAATTGATGGGATTTAAACTTCAGAACTCAAATCTCTGCTGTGGTAAAATCATCCTAGTTTCACCTGAAGAACATTGCAAAAATCAAGCACCTCATACCCCCAGAAGATCTGCCAACCTTAGTCCACGCCTTCATCACATCCCGACTGGACTACTGCAATGCTCTCTACACTGGCCTTCCAAAAAAGGTCTTGTACCGCCTACAGCTGATACAGAATACTGCTGCCAGACTGCTAACCAACCAACCCCGTCACTGCCACATAACGCCAGTCCTGCATTCCCTTCACTGGCTACCTATAGAATGGAGGGTCCTATTCAAGATTGGCCTACTGACATTTAAATCCCTGAATAATTTAGGCCCTGGATACATGAAAGATATGTTACAGCTGCGTAGCAATCCCCGCATTCTCAGATCCACAGGTTCTAATAATCTAGTCATACCCAGAGTCCGCTTGGAAACTTTTGGTCCCAGAGCCTTCTGTCATGCTGCCCCTACGTTTTGGAACTCCTTACCTCAACAGATCAGGACAGCTCCATCCCTGGACGTGTTTAAATCCAGACTGAAAACCCACCTGTTCAGTTTGGCATTTGCAGAAATATAACTTTTGTTGTGTGAATACTTCATCCTACTAATTACTGAATCTGAGAGAGCCTAAGCGCTTTGAGTCCTATGGGAGAAAAGCGCTATAGAAATGTTATTGTATTATTGTATATAAAAGTTTCTTCAAGGGGGATGATCAGGATAGTGACAGGTGCACTATGACCTCCTCTGTAACAAAGTGTATCCCTCCCCCGACCTCAATATTATCATAAATACAACAAAAATCATACAATTAACCTTCTCCTCGCTTTGTCCTGCAACTTTTCCTCTTGCTCTGAAATCACTTCCTTTCTGTTACATCACCTCCTTTCTTTGGTTTAATTGCTTCCTTTCTTTGCGTTTCACCTGGGAGAGGTGAGATCGCCATCTTGTGGTGTAACTGCTAACTGCAGCTAAAAGTTAAAAACAGTTTAGAAAGAGGAGGTAGATATGAACTTACCTCCTCTCAGGGCAAAAAAAACTTCAAGAATGAGATAAATAACTATAGCTTTAATGTTTTTTTTGTGAAAAAAACCCAGCTTTCATAGAATGCAATGCGTTTCTCAGGAGTAGGTCCTCAGTTCATCTGTCAAGTAAGGAGAGCAAAATCTCAAAAAGAGCTGTAAGCCCAGCGCCTCAGTGAGAGGAGTTATTTGGAACATTAAAGGACAACTGAAGTGAGAGGTATATGGAGGCTGCCATTTTTATTTCCTTTTAAGCAATGCTACTTGCCTGGCTGTCCTGCTGATCCTCTGCCTCTAATACTATTAGCCATAGCCCCTGAACAAGCATGCAGCAGATCGGGTGTTTCTGACATTATTGTCAGATCTGACAAGATTAGTTGCATGCTTGTTTATGATGTTATTCAGACACTACTGCTGCCAAATAGATCATTAGGGCTGCCAGTCAACTGGCATTGTTTAAAAGGTAATCAGAATCAGAATAATTTATTTCGCCAAGTACAATGCAGGTAGTACCCGGAATTATTTTTGGCACATACAGGGTCGGTGATGGTACAGTAGCAGCAAACTAGTAAAAGCATACAAGGTAGTCACAGCAATAGCAGAGATATACAAAGAGGTAGTCATATACATTGCACATCATGAATTACATATTACATTAGTAGTACAGTATATTACATTAGTACAGTGGAGGAGGACCAGCGGGGTCCATCTGAGTGCTATGCCGAGCGGAGCTGCCACACTCTAAGTGGCGCTCAACTACTCTGTAGCAATTACAGACACCCCACCACATGTCCTGAAACAGAAGATAGAGAGAAAAGAAGGAGCAATAGAGAGTCCAAGGGGTCCCCATAGCTGAAGAGCGACAAGTCCTGGCCATGCTAGGTTTGCGGTCTAGTCCAGTACATTGGGAAGCATCAAGCCTGGCTGTGCCTCTCGCCCCTGTGATCAGCAGGTGATCGGCCTGGGAATGGCTGGCTGTATTGCCGTGCATCCAGGGAAGTGGGGCTGCGATGGCCTTGCAGCGTGCAGTGGTGGCCTGAGGTTAGGGGTTTGATATCCTGGCTTGCTTGGGGGTCTCTGGCTGATGCTTGGCTGGCCTCATGACGGAGCAGCTAGATGCCTTTTGAGGGCTGCAGGGAGAGAGGCCAGGACTGGAGCGGTGGCTTGTCTCTGTGTTGCAGTCAGCCTGTGGAGTGATAGTGCCTGACCCCCCACGTGGCAGCAGCAGTGGTAATAGGGAAGCTGGTGTCCTGTGGCAGCGGCGGTGGTTACAATTTGCTTGTTGCCGTCGGCTGTGGAGAGGAGAGGCATGCCCAGCAAAGGCACCACTGGTTGGGCTGATGGAGAGGGAGCCGGAAGTATCTCCCGCCAAGGTCATGTGGCTCTGAACAGCTGGTGGAGCAGCGGCACACATGCTTCCTCAAGTCCTCCTGCTCATGCAGTGCTGCCGGCGTCCTTGTCTGTTTGGGCAGCGGCGGTGCAGTAGTCATCCATGGACACTGATATCAGGTCAGCAGCTCTCCCTAAAGCGGCTCTTCCATCATTGTGTCCAGGATGCTTCCAGGATTGCGGCAGAGCAGTGGCCCACGTGCAGCCTATGAGCTGCAGAAGGATGTTGCCGGAGCGACGGAAGCTGCATGGCAGTGATCCGCCGGAGAAGTTGTCTGACCGGGGTGACCCAGTGGAAAAGGTGCAGAGAACGTGATGAAAAATGAGTTAGAATAAAAAAAATAATAGCCGGAGCCATGTACGGCCGTGGCTACCCCTCAGGCGCCATCTTTAGACTAGTATTGGCAACCTTCATATTCTTCTCACTTCAGTTGCCCTTTAATGCTGCAATTTTCTATATCATTTTTAAAGGACACATCTGAGCAAAAAAATAAAACAAAACAAAAAAATAAGATCTACTTACTGCCGCAGCTGCGGTGTCCCCAGATACAGAGCGCACGGTCATGACCACATTCACGTAGTCTGTAGCATTGTGTGCAGGCGCAGTGTGACATGAGCGCAGTAACCTTTCAATTCCTGTTTCCTTTGCCACAGTTTACCATTCAGCCTCAGACCCTGAGGGAATCCTGAAGACAGTCAGCACTGCAGGCAAAGTAACCTTTTGGATTGTTGATGAATCCACACACAGTCCAATTTTGATTGTCTGTACAATCGATACAATCTGTGATCTCATATAGAGACCAGGTCGTTGACCAGGCCTCTATACGAGACCAGGTTGTTTTTTTGCAAGGATGTCTTTCCCTGAGAGGAGGTAAGTTTATATCTTCCTCCTCTTTTTAAACTCTTCTTAAAGAGAACCTGTATAAAAAAAAAGTTCCCCTGGGGGTACTCACCTCGGGAGGGGGAAGCCTCAGGGTCCCAATGAGGTTTCCCCCTCCCCTGTAGCTGCAGGCAGTCCAGCGCTGGCTCCCCGAAGTGTCCCGGAATCCTCCCTCGACAAGCCTGACAAGCGCTGATTTATTCACCTTTCCTGGCTCCAGCGGGGGCGCTGTTGGGGCTCTCCACATAAAGATAGGCTAATATAGCCAACCTCCGTCTGGGTCCGCTCTCCTGCGCAGGCACAGGAGACTTGCGCCAGCAAAGTAGAGCGACCTGAGAGCGATCGGCTATTTCCGCCTATCTCCGAGCGGAGAGCCGATACTGCGCCTGCGCTGGAGCCGGGAAGGTAAATATTTACATCCCCGCTGTTCCGGGAGCTTCATCTCTGCCGCCGTGGGACCAAGGAGGACAGGGGAATCCTCAATAGGATCTGGAGGCCTCCCCCACCCCAGGTGAGTACCCCCCAGGGGAGGTTTTTCTCAATACAGGTTTTCTTTAAATAGATCATTTCATTTTGGCACCTGTGAAACTTAAAGAGAATCTGTAATAAATAAAAGGGGGCCCCAAGGAGTACTTACCTGGGAGGGAGGAAGCCTCTGGCTCCTAATAAGGCTTCTGCATCCTCTTCCCCCTCCAGGATCCAGCGCTGGCAGCCCCCGAACACCACGTGTGGCAATATTTACATTCTGCGCTCCTGCACAGGCCCAGTATCAGCTTTCCGATTGGTCTCAGGCCTTTGCAGTAGAGAACACCCGATCTGGCTCAGCTATTTCTGTCTGATCCTGATCGGAAAGCGGTTACTGCGCCTGTGCAGCAGCGCAGAATGTAAATATTGCCTCGCACTACTGCGCATGCGCACAGCTTGTCAGTACTTGTTGGGGGATTTTCAGAGACTGAAGAGGAGAGAGGAAGCCCGTGAGGTAAGTATCCCATAGGGGCACTTTGTTGATTACTGATTCACTTGAAGTATCAGTTTTTTACAATCCTGAGTGGAGGGTTTCCCTGGATTTTGTTCTATCCAACCGAGAGCGACTGTTTAACCCCAGTGGGATCGGGGTTGTTCTCCCCACCCGCCTGCTGTGTGGCTGCTGCTGTGGCATAGGGGTTGTGTTCCCCACCTGCCTGCTGTGTGGCTGCTGCTGTGGCACAGGGGTTGTTCTCCCCACCCGCCTGCTGTGTGGCTGCTGCTGTGGCATAGGGGTTGTTCTCCCCACCTGCCTGCTGTGTGGCTGCTGCTGTGGCATAGGGGTTGTTCTCCCCACCCGCCTGCTGTGTGGCTGCTGCTGTGGCATAGGGGTTGTTCTCCCCACCTGCCTGCTGTGTGGCTGCTGCTGTGGCATAGGGGTTGTTCTCCCCACCTGCTTGCTGTGTGGCTGCTGCTGTGGCATAGGGGTTGTTCTCCCCACCTGCCTGCTGTGTGGCTGCTGCTGTGGCATAGGGGTTGTTCTCCCCACCTGCCTGCTGTGTGGCTGATAGGGGTTGTTCTCCCCACCTGCCTGCTGCGTGGCTGCTGCTGTGGCATAGGGGTTGTTCTCCCCACCTGCCTGCTGTGTGGTTGCTGCTGTGGCATAGGGGTTGTTCTCCCCACCTGCCTGCTGTGTGGCTGCTGCTGTGGCATAGGGGTTGTTCCCCCACCTGCCTGCTGTGTGGCTGCTGCTGTGGCATAGGGGTTGTTCCCCCCACCTGCCTGCTGTGTGGCTGCTGCTGTGGCATAGGGGTTGTTCTCCCCACCTGCTTGCTGTGTGGCTGCTGCTGTGGCATAGGGGTTGTTCCCCCCACCTGCCTGCTGTGTGGCCGCTGCTGTGTGGCATAGGGGATGTTCCCCCCACCTGCCTGCTGTGTGGTCGCTGCTGTGGCATACGGGTTGTTCTCCCCACCCGCCTGCTGTGTGGCTGCTGCTGTGGCATAGGTGTTGTTCTCCCCACCTGCCTGCTGTGTGGCTGCTGCTGTGGCATAGAGGTCTTTCTCCCCACCCACCTGCTGTGTGGCTGCTGCTGTGGCATAGGGGTTGTTCTCCCCACCTGCCTGCTGTGTGGCTGCTGCTGTGGCATAGAGGTCTTTCTCCCCACCCGCCTGCTATGTGGCTGCTGCTGTGGCAGAGGGGTTGTTCTCCCCACCTGCCTGCTGTGTGGCTGCTGCTGTGGCATAGGGGTTGTTCTCCCCACCTGCCTGCTGTGTGGCTGCTGCTGTGGCATAGGGGTTGCTCTCCCCACCTGCCTGCTGTGTAGCTGCTGCTGTGGCATAGGGGTTGTTCTCCCCACCTGCCTGCTGTGTGGCTGCTGCTGTGGCATAGGGGTTGTTCTCCCCACCTGCCTGCTGTGTGGCTGCTGCTGTGGCAGAGGGGTTGTTCTCCCCACCTGCCTGCTGTGTGGCTGCTGCTGTGGCATAGGGGTTGTTCTCCCCACCTGCCTGCTGTGTGGCTGCTGCTGTGGCATAGGGGTTGTTCTCCCCACCTCCCTGCTGTGTGGCTGCTGCTGTGGCATAGGGGTTGTTCTCCCCACCCGCCTGCTATGTGGATGCTGCTGTGGCATAGGGGTTGTTCTCCGCACCTGCCTGCTGTGTGGCTGCTGCTGTGGCATAGGGGTTGTTCTCCCCCCCCGCCTGCTGTGTGGCTGCTGCTGTGGCATAGGGATTATTCTCCTCACCTCCCTGCTGTGTGGCTGCTGCTGTGGCATAGGGGTTCTTCTCCCCACCTGCCTGCTGTGTGTCTGCTGTGTGGCATAGGGGATGTTCTCCCCACCCGCCTGCTGTGTGGCTGCTGCTGTGGTATAGGGGTTGTTCTCCCCACCCGCCTGCTGTGTGGCTGCTGCTGTGGCATAGGGGTTGTTCTCCCCACCTGCCTGCTGTGTGGCTGCTGCTGTGGCATAGGGGTTGTTCTCCCCACCTGCCTGCTGTGTGGCTGCTGCTGTGGCATAGGGGTTGTTCTCCCCACCCGCCTGCTGTGTGGCTGCTGCTGTGGCATAGGGGTTGTTCTCCCCACCTCCCTGCTGTGTGGCTGCTGCTGTGGCATAGGGGTTGTTCTCCCCACCCGCCTGCTGTGTGGCTGCTGCTGTGGCATAGGGGTTGTGCTCCCCACCTGCCTGCTGTGTGGCTGCTGCTGTGGCACAGGGGTTGTTCTCCCGACCCGCCTGCTGTGTGGCTGCTGCTGTGGCATAGGGGTTGTTCTCCCCACCTGCCTGCTGTGTGGCTGCTGCTGTGGCATAGGGGTTGTTCTCCCCACCCGCCTGCTGTGTGGCTGCTGCTGTGGCATAGGGGTTGTTCTCCCCACCCGCCTGCTGTGTGGCTGCTGCTGTGGCATAGGGGTTGTTCTCCCCACCTGCCTGCTGTGTGGCTGCTGCTGTGGCATAGGGGTTGTTCTCCCCACCTGCCTGCTGTGTGGCTGCTGCTGTGGCATAGGGGTTGTTCTCCCCCCTGCCTGCTGTGTGGCTGCTGCTGTGGCATAGGGGTTGTTCTCCCCACCTGCCTGCTGTGTGGCTGCTGCTGTGGCATAGGGGTTGTTCTCCCCACCTGCCTGCTGCGTGGCTGCTGCTGTGGCATAGGGGTTGTTCTCCCCACCCGCCTGCTGTGTGGCTGCTGCTGTGGCATAGGGGTTGTGCTCCCCACCTGCCTGCTGTGTGGCTGCTGCTGTGGCACAGGGGTTGTTCTCCCCACCCGCCTGCTGTGTGGCTGCTGCTGTGGCATAGGGGTTGATCTCCCCACCTGCCTGCTGTGTGGCTGCTGCTGTGGCATAGGGGTTGTTCTCCCCACCCGCCTGCTGTGTGGCTGCTGCTGTGGCATAGGGGTTGTTCTCCCCACCCGCCTGCTGTGTGGCTGCTGCTGTGGCATAGGGGTTGTTCTCCCCACCTGCCTGCTGTGTGGCTGCTGCTGTGGCATAGGGGTTGTTCTCCCCACCTGCCTGCTGCGTGGCTGCTGCTGTGGCATAGGGGTTGTTCTCCCCACCTGCCTGCTGTGTGGTTGCTGCTGTGGCATAGGGGTTGTTCTCCCCACCTGCCTGCTGTGTGGCTGCTGCTGTGGCATAGGGGTTGTTCCCCCACCTGCCTGCTGTGTGGCTGCTGCTGTGGCATAGGGGTTGTTCTCCCCACCTGCTTGCTGTGTGGCTGCTGCTGTGGCATAGGGGTTGTTCCCCCCACCTGCCTGCTGTGTGGCCGCTGCTGTGTGGCATAGGGGATGTTCCCCCCACCTGCCTGCTGTGTGGCTGCTGCTGTGGCATACGGGTTGTTCTCCCCACCCGCCTGCTGTGTGGCTGCTGCTGTGGCATAGGAGTTGTTCTCCCCACCTGCCTGCTGTGTGGCTGCTGCTGTGGCATAGAGGTCTTTCTCCCCACCCACCTGCTGTGTGGCTGCTGCTGTGGCATAGGGGTTGTTCTCCCCACCTGCCTGCTGTGTGGCTGCTGCTGTGGCATAGAGGTCTTTCTCCCCACCCGCCTGCTATGTGGCTGCTGCTGTGGCAGAGGGGTTGTTCTCCCCACCTGCCTGCTGTGTGGCTGCTGCTGTGGCATAGGGGTTGTTCTCCCCACCTGCCTGCTGTGTGGCTGCTGCTGTGGCATAGGGGTTGCTCTCCCCACCTGCCTGCTGTGTAGCTGCTGCTGTGGCATAGGATTGTTGTTCTCCCCACCTGCCTGCTGTGTGGCTGCTGCTGTGGCATAGGGGTTGTTCTCCCCACCTGCCTGCTGTGTGGCTGCTGCTGTGGCAGAGGGGTTGTTCTCCCCACCTGCCTGCTGTGTGGCTGCTGCTGTGGCATAGGGGTTGTTCTCCCCACCTGCCTGCTGTGTGGCTGCTGCTGTGGCATAGGGGTTGTTCTCCCCACCTCCCTGCTGTGTGGCTGCTGCTGTGGCATAGGGGTTGTTCTCCCCACCCGCCTGCTATGTGGATGCTGCTGTGGCATAGGGGTTGTTCTCCCCACCTGCCTGCTGTGTGGCTGCTGCTGTGGCATAGGGGTTGTTCTCCCCCCCCGCCTGCTGTGTGGCTGCTGCTGTGGCATAGGGATTATTCTCCTCACCTGCCTGCTGTGTGGCTGCTGCTGTGGCATAGGGGTTCTTCTCCCCACCTGCCTGCTGTGTGTCTGCTGTGTGGCATAGGGGATGTTCTCCCCACCCGCCTGCTGTGTGGCTGCTGCTGTGGTATAGGGGTTGTTCTCCCCACCCGCCTGCTGTGTGGCTGCTGCTGTGGCATAGGGGTTGTTCTCCCCACCTGCCTGCTGTGTGGCTGCTGCTGTGGCATAGGGGTTGTTCTCCCCACCTGCCTGCTGTGTGGCTGCTGCTGTGGCATAGGGGTTGTTCTCCCCACCTGCCTGCTGTGTGGCTGCTGCTGTGGCATAGGGGTTGTTCTCCCCACCTGCCTGCTGTGTGGCTGCTGCTGTGGCATAGGGGTTGTTCTCCCCACCTGCCTGCTGTGTGGCTGCTGCTGTGGCATAGGGGTTGTTCTCCCCACCCGCCTGCTGTGTGGCTGCTGCTGTGGCATAGGGGTTGTTCTCCCCACCTGCCTGCTGTGTGGCTGCTGCTGTGGCATAGGGGTTGTTCTCCCCACCTGCCTGCTGTGTGGCTGCTGCTGTGGCATAGGGGTTGTTCTCCCCACCCGCCTGCTATGTGGATGCTGCTGTGGCATAGGGGTTGTTCTCCCCACCTGCCTGCTGTGTGGCTGCTGCTGTGGCATAGGGGTTGTTCTCCCCCCCCCCCGCCTGCTGTGTGGCTGCTGCTGTGGCATAGGGGTTGTTCTCCCCACCTGCCTGCTGTGTGGCTGCTGCTGTGGTATAGGGGTTGTTCTCCCCACCCGCCTGCTGTGTGGCTGCTGCTGTGGCATAGGGGTTGTTCTCCCCACCTGCCTGCTGTGTGGCTGCTGCTGTGGCATAGGGGTTGTTCTCCCCACCTGCCTGCTGTGTGGCTGCTGCTGTGGCATAGGGGTTGTTCTCCCCACCTGCCTGCTGTGTGGCTGCTGCTGTGGCATAGGGGTTATTCTCCCCACCTGCCTGCTGTGTGGCTGCTGCTGTGGCATAGGGGTTGTTCTCCCCACCTGCCTGCTGTGCGGCTGCTGCTGTGGCATAGGGGTTGTTCTCCCCACCCGCCTGCTGTGTGGCTGCTGCTGTGGCATAGGGGTTGTTCTCCCCACCTGCCTGCTGTGTGGCTGCTGCTGTGGCATAGGGGTTGTTCTCCCCACCTGCCTGCTGTGTGGCTGCTGCTGTGGCATAGGGGTTGTTCTCCCCACCCGCCTGCTGTGTGGCTGCTGCTATGGCATACAGGTTGTTCTCCCAACCCGCCTGCTGTGTGGCTGCTGCTGTGGCATAGGGGTTGTTCTCCCCACCTGCCTGCTGTGTGGCTGCTGCTGTGGCATAGGGGCTGTTCTCCCCACCCGCCTGCCGTGTGGCTGCTGCTGTGGCATAGGGGTTGTTCTCCCCACCTGCCTGCTGTGTGGCTGCTGCTGTGGCATAGCGGTTGTTCCCCCCACCTGCCTGCTGTGTGGCTGCTGCTGTGGCATAGGGGTTGTGCTCCCTACCCGCTTGCTGTGTGGCTGCTGCTGTGGCATAGGGGTTGTTCTCCCCACCCACCTGCTGTGTGGCTGCTGCTGTGGCATAGGGGTTGTTCCCCCACCTGCCTGCTGTGTGGCTGCTGCTGTGGCATAGGGGTTGTTCTCCCCACCTGCCTGCTGTGTGGCTGCTGCTGTGGCATAGGGGTTGTTCTCCCCACCTGCCTGCTGTGTGGCTGCTGCTGTGGCATAGAGGTTGTTCTCCCCACCTCCCTGCTGTGTGGCTGCTGCTGTGGCATAGGGATTGTTCTCCCCACCTGCCTGCTGTGTGGCTGCTGCTGTGGCATAGGGGTTGTTCTCTCCCCCCTGCCTGCTGTGTGGCTGCTGCTGTGGCATAGGGGTTGTTCTCCCCACCCTCCTGCTGTGTGGCTGCTGCTGTGGCATAGGGGTTGTTCTCCCCACCTGCCTGCTGTTTGGCTGCTGCTGTGGCATAGGGGTTATTCTCCCCACCTGCCTGCTGTGTGGCTGCTGCTGTGGCATAGGGGTTGTTCTCCCCACCCGCCTGCTGTGTGGCTGCTGCTGTGGCATAGGGGTTGTTCTCCCCACCCGCCTGCTGTGTGGCTGCTGCTGTGGCATAGGGGTTGTTCTCCCCACCTCCCTGCTGTGTGGCTGCTGCTGTGGCATAGGGGTTGTTCTCCCCACCTCCCTGCTGTGTGGCTGCTGCTGTGGCATAGGGGTTGTTCTCCCCACCTCCCTGCTGTGTGGCTGCTGCTGTGGCATAGGGATTATTCTCCCCACCCTCCTGCTGTGTGGCTGCTGCTGTGGCATATGGGTTGTTCTCCCCACCCGCCTGCTGTGTGGCTGCTGCTGTGGCATAGGGGTTGTTCTCCCCACCCGCCTGCTGTGTGGCTGGTTATAGCAGTAATGCTGTAGTCCACACAAGGGTAATTCCGGAATCCGCAATTGCCGGACCCCAAATCCTGTCTCCCTCTGAGCTGCTACGGTTCAGAGACTGAATTGTATTTATCACCCCCCAATTTGTGCAGCAGGGTCACCCGTCATTCTGCGCCTCCTGCGTGACAATGAGCGGGCAGACTGTACTGCAGCCAAAGAGATAATCAGGACTGGCAGCAGCTGAGCTTGTGTAAAATGTTATGCAGCCTCTTATCTCAGCGGCTGATCCTTGAATTCCCTATTCTCCATCATCACTCCTTTATAAATGATACTTTGAGAAATTACTCTCATTTCACACAACAATCTTCCTCCTCTCAGCCTCCCATTCACTCCTCTTGCACAGCCGGCCACTGCCCTCCAGTGATGGGAACACAAAGCAAAGGGAATGTGATGGGAACAAACACTGTGGAAGTGTCCTGTGGTGTAAATGGAGTCATTACAAATATTAAGCTTGTAAAGAAACCAAAACTGACAGGAGAGGATCAGACAACACTCGGCTCTGACACAGATGGGCAGCCGAGAGCCTAATTGTTCAGTCAGGGAAGGCAACGTATACTGTAATGTAGTACAAAAGACAACACCATTGTTTAGTGTTCAAACTGATTTACTAAGCCCACAAAATACAATATTCTCTAATCCTCAAACACAGGCAACAAAAAGCCTATTTGAGACCTTAAGCTGAAAACAGGATAAATGCAGAAGTGATGTTAACCCATTCTCTGCCTTCAAGGACACAACAAAACTCCCAAACCCAACAGGTTGCATTGAGGCCATATACCGGCCTGACTAAGGCGGCCAATAACCGACCACCTCAACCGATAGTCAGGCCTGTGTACAGCGGCTCCCGACCCCTATGTCATGTGCCTGGCGGATCTACTCACCCCCGCGATGGCCGATCACATGGTCTGTGCCGCTCGCCTCAGTCAGTCGTCCGCATAGCTACAGAATGTGATGTCAGCTACACAGCTCACACACATCTGTACTGGCAAGCTAGTGATGTAACCCCCGGGGATTCACCCCTGGCTCACACACACACATCTGTACAGGCCGGCTAGTGATGTCACCCCCGGGGATCCGCCCCTGGCTCACACGCAGCTGTACAGGCCAGCTAGCGATGTCACCCCCGGGGATCTGCCCCTGGCTCACACACATCTGTACAGGCCAGCTAGTGATGTCACCCCCGGGGATCCGCCCCTGGCTCACACACATCTGTACAGGCCAGCTAGTGATGTCACCCCTGAGGATCCGCCCCTGGCTCACACACATCTGTACAGGCCAGCTAGTGATGTCACCCCCGGGGATCCGCCCCTGGCTCAAACACATCTGTACAGGCCAGCTAGTGATGTCACCCCCGGGGATCCGCCCCTGGCTCACACGCATCTGTACAGGCCAGCTAGTGATGTCACCCCCGGGGATCCGCCCCTGGCTCACACGCAGCTGTACAGGCCAGCTAGCGATGTCACCCCCGGGGATCCGCCCCTGCCTCACACACATCTGTACAGGCCAGCTAGTGATGTCACCCCCGGGGATCCGCCCCTGGCTCACACACATCTGTACAGGCCAGCTAGTGATGTCACCCGTGAGGATCCGCCCATGGCTCACACGCATCTGTACAGGTCAGCTAGTGATGTCACCCCCGGGGATCCGCCCCTGGCTCACACACATCTGTACAGGCCAACTAGCGATGTCACCCCCGGGGATCCGCCCCTGGCTCACACGCATCTGTACAGGCCAACTAGCGATGTCACCCCCGGGGATCCGCCCCTGGCTCACACGCATCTGTACAGTCCAGCTAGTGATGTCACCCCCGGGGATCCGCCCCTGGCTCACACACATCTGTACAGGCCAGCTAGTGATGTCACCCCCAGGGATCCGCCCCTGGCTCACACGCATCTGTACAGGCCAGCTAGTGATGTCACCCCCGGGGATCCGCCCCTGGCTCACACACATCTGTACAGGCCAACTAGTGATGTCACCCCCAGGGATCCGCCCCCTGGCTCACACGTATCTGTACAGGCCAGCTAGTAGTGATGTTACCCCCCGGGGATCCGCCCCTGGCTCACACACATCTGTACAGGCCAGCTAGTGATGTCACCCCCGGGGATCCGCCCCTGGCTCACACGCATCTGTACAGGCCAGCTAGTGATGTCACCCCCGGGGATCCGCCCCTGGCTCACACGCATCTGTACAGGCCAGCTAGTGATGTCACCCCCGGGGATCCGCCCCTGGCTCACACACATCTGTACAGGCCAGCTACTGATGTCACCCCCGGGGATCCGGTCCTGGCTCACACACATCTGTACAGGCCAGCTAGTGATGTCACCCCCGGGGATCTGCCCCTGGCTCACACACATCTGTACAGGCCAGCTAGTTATGTCACCCCCAGGGATCCGCCCCTGGCTCACACGCATCTGTACAGGCCAGCTAGTGAGGTCACCCCCGGGGATCCGCCCCTGGCTCACACGCATCTGTACAGGCCAGCTAGCGATGTCACCCCCGGGGATCCGCCCCTGGCTCACACACATCTGTACAGGCCAGCTAGCGATGTCACCCCCGGGGATCCGCCCCTGGCTCACACGCATCTGTACAGGCCAGCTAGTGATGTCACCCCCGGGGATCCGCCCCTGGCTCACACGCATCTGTACAGGCCAGCTAGTGATGTCACCCCCGGGGATCCGCCCCTGGCTCACACACATCTGTACAGGCCAGCTAGTGATGTCACCCCTGGGGATCCGCCCCTGGCTCACACGCATCTGTACAGGCCAGCTAGTGATGTCACCCCCGGGGATCCGCCCCTGGCTCACACGCATCTGTACAGGCCAGCTAGTGATGTCACTCCTGGGGATCCGCCCCCGGCTCACACACATCTGTACAGGCCAGCTAGTGATGTCACCCCCGGGGATTCGCCCCTGGCTCACACACATCTGTACAGTCCGGCTAGTGATGTCACCCCCGGGGATCCGCCCCTGGCTCACACGCATCTGTACAGGCCAGCTAGTGATGTCACCCTCGGGGATCCGCCCCTGGCTCACACACATCTGTACAGGCCAGCTAGCGATGTCACCCCCGGGGATCCGCCCCTGGCTCACACACATCTGTACAGGCCAGCTAGTGATGTCACCCCCGGGGATCCGCCCCTGGCTCACACGCATCTGTACAGGCCAGCTAGTGATGTCACCCCCGGGGATCCGCCCCTGGCTCACACGCATCTGTACAGGCCAGCTAGTGATGTCACCCCTGGGGATCCGCCCCTGGCTCACACACATCTGTAAAGGCCAGCTAGTGATGTCACCCCCGGGGATCCGCCCCTGGCTCACACGCATCTGTACAGGCCAGCTAGTGATGTCACCCTCGGGGATCCGCCCCTGGCTCACACACATCTGTACAGGCCAGCTAGCGATGTCACCCCCGGGGATCCGCCCCTGGCTCACACACATCTGTACAGGCCAGCTAGCGATGTCACCCCCGGGAATCCGCCCCTGGCTCACACACATCTGTACAGGCCAGCTAGCGATGTCACCCCCGGGGATCCGCCCCTGGCTCACACGCATCTGTACAGGCCAGCTAGCGATGTCACCCCCGGGAATCCGCCCCTGGCTCACACGCATCTGTACAGGCCAGCTAGTGATGTCACCCCTGGGGATCCGCCCGTGGCTCACACGCATCTGTACAGGCCAGCTAGTGATGTCACCCCCGGGGATCCGCCCCTGGCTCACACACATCTGTACAGGCCAACTAGCGATGTCACCCCCGGGGATCCGCCCCTGGCTCACACGCATCTGTACAGGCCAGCTAGTGATGTCACCCCTGGGGATCCGCCCCTGGCTCACACGCATCTGTACAGGCCAGCTAGTGATGTCACCCCCGGGGATCCGCCCCTGGCTCACACACATCTGTACAGGCCAACTAGCGATGTCACCCCCGGGGATCCGCCCCTGGCTCACACGCATCTGTACAGGCCAACTAGCGATGTCACCCCCGGGGATCCGCCCCTGGCTCACACGCATCTGTACAGGCCAGCTAGTGATGTCACCCCCGGGGATCCGCCCCTGGCTCACACACATCTGTACAGGCCAACTAGCGATGTCACCCCCGGGGATCCGCCCCTGGCTCACACGCATCTGTACAGGCCAACTAGCGATGTCACCCCCGGGGATCCGCCCCTGGCTCACACACATCTGTACAGGCCAGCTAGTGATGTCACCCCCGGGGATCCGCCCCTGGCTCACACGCATCTGTACAGGCCAGCTAGTGATGTCACCCCCGGGGATCCGCCCCTGGCTCACACACATCTGTACAGGCCAACTAGTGATGTCACCCCCAGGGATCCGCCCCCTGGCTCACACGTATCTGTACAGGCCAGCTAGTAGTGATGTTACCCCCCGGGGATCCGCCCCTGGCTCACACACATCTGTACAGGCCAGCTAGTGATGTCACCCCCGGGGATCCGCCCCTGGCTCACACGCATCTGTACAGGCCAGCTAGTGATGTCACCCCCGGGGATCCGCCCCTGGCTCACACGCATCTGTACAGGCCAGCTAGTGATGTCACCCCCGGGGATCCGCCCCTGGCTCACACACATCTGTACAGGCCAGCTAGTGATGTCACCCCCGGGGATCCGCCCCTGGCTCACACACATCTGTACAGGCCAGCTAGTGATGTAACCCCCGGGGATCCGCCCCTGGCTCACACACATCTGTACAGGCCAGCTAGTGATGTCACCCCCGGGGGATCCGCCCCTGGCTCACACGCATCTGTACAGGCCAGCTACTGATGTCACCCCCGGGGATCCGGTCCTGGCTCACACACATCTGTACAGGCCAGCTAGTGATGTCACCCCCGGGGATCCGCTGCTGGCTCACACACATCTGTACAGGCCAGCTAGTTATGTCACCCCCAGGGATCCGCCCCTGGCTCACACGCATCTGTACAGGCCAGCTAGTGAGGTCACCCCCGGGGATCCGCCCCTGGCTCACACGCATCTGTACAGGCCAGCTAGCGATGTCACCCCCGGGGATCCGCCCCTGGCTCACACACATCTGTACAGGCCAGCTAGCGATGTCACCCCCGGGGATCCGCCCCTGACTCACACACATCTGTACAGGCCAGCTAGTGATGTCACCCCCGGGGATTCGCCCCTGGCTCACACACATCTGTACAGTCCGGCTAGTGATGTCACCCCCGGGGATCCGCCCCTGGCTCACACGCATCTGTACAGGCCAGCTAGTGATGTCACCCTCGGGGATCCGCCCCTGGCTCACACACATCTGTACAGGCCAGCTAGCGATGTCACCCCCGGGGATCCGCCCCTGGCTCACACACATCTGTACAGGCCAGCTAGTGATGTCACCCCCGGGGATCCGCCCCTGGCTCACACGCATCTGTACAGGCCAGCTAGTGATGTCACCCCCGGGGATCCGCCCCTGGCTCACACGCATCTGTACAGGCCAGCTAGTGATGTCACCCCTGGGGATCCGCCCCTGGCTCACACACATCTGTAAAGGCCAGCTAGTGATGTCACCCCCGGGGATCCGCCCCTGGCTCACACGCATCTGTACAGGCCAGCTAGTGATGTCACCCTCGGGGATCCGCCCCTGGCTCACACACATCTGTACAGGCCAGCTAGCGATGTCACCCCCGGGGATCCGCCCCTGGCTCACACACATCTGTACAGGCCAGCTAGCGATGTCACCCCCGGGAATCCGCCCCTGGCTCACACACATCTGTACAGGCCAGCTAGCGATGTCACCCCCGGGGATCCGCCCCTGGCTCACACGCATCTGTACAGGCCAGCTAGCGATGTCACCCCCGGGAATCCGCCCCTGGCTCACACGCATCTGTACAGGCCAGCTAGTGATGTCACCCCTGGGGATCCGCCCCTGGCTCACACGCATCTGTACAGGCCAGCTAGTGATGTCACCCCCGAGGATCCTCCCCTGGCTCACACGCATCTGTACAGGCCAGCTAGTGATGTCACCCCCGGGGATCCGCCCCTGGCTCACACACATCTGTACAGGCCAGCTAGTGATGTCACCCTCGGGGATCCGCCCCTGGCTCACACACATCTGTACAGGCCAGCTAGTGATGTCACCCTCGGGGATCCGCCCCTGGCTCACACACATCTGTACAGGCCAGCTAGTGATGTCACCCCCGGGGATCCGCCCCCGGCTCACACACATCTGTACAGGCCAGCTAGTGATGTCACCCCCGGGGATCCCACCCTGGCTCACACACATCTGTACAGGCCAGCTAGTGATGTCACCCCGGGGATCCGCCCCTGGCTCACACACATCTGTACAGGCCAGCTAGTGATGTCACCCCCGGGGATCCGCCCCTGGCTCACACGCATCTGTACAGGCTAGCTAGTGATGTCACCCCCGGGGATCCGCCCCTGGCTCACACGCACCTGTACAGGCCAGCTAGTGATGTCACCCCCGGGGATCCGCCCCTGGCTCACACGCATCTGTACAGGCCAGCTAGCGATGTCACCCCCGGGGATCAGCCCCTGGCTCACACACATCTGTACAGGCCAGCTAGCGATGTCACCCCCGGGGATCCGCCCCTGGCTCACACGCATCTGTACAGGCCAGCTAGTGATGTCACCCCCGGGGATCCGCCCCTGGCTCACACACATCTGTACAGGCCAACTAGCGATGTCACCCCCGGGGATCCGCCCCTGGCTCACACGCATCTGTACAGGCCAACTAGCGATGTCACCCCCGGGGATCCGCCCCTGGCTCACACGCATCTGTACAGGCCAGCTAGTGATGTCACCCCCGGGGATCCGCCCCTGGCTCACACACATCTGTACAGGCCAACTAGCGATGTCACCCCCGGGGATCCGCCCCTGGCTCACACGCATCTGTACAGGCCAACTAGCGATGTCACCCCCGGGGATCCGCCCCTGGCTCACACACATCTGTACAGGCCAGCTAGTGATGTCACCCCCGGGGATCCGCCCCTGGCTCACACGCATCTGTACAGGCCAGCTAGTGATGTCACCCCCGGGGATCCGCCCCTGGCTCACACACATCTGTACAGGCCAACTAGTGATGTCACCCCCAGGGATCCGCCCCCTGGCTCACACGTATCTGTACAGGCCAGCTAGTAGTGATGTTACCCCCCGGGGATCCGCCCCTGGCTCACACACATCTGTACAGGCCAGCTAGTGATGTCACCCCCGGGGATCCGCCCCTGGCTCACACGCATCTGTACAGGCCAGCTAGTGATGTCACCCCCGGGGATCCGCCCCTGGCTCACACGCATCTGTACAGGCCAGCTAGTGATGTCACCCCCGGGGATCCGCCCCTGGCTCACACACATCTGTACAGGCCAGCTAGTGATGTCACCCCCGGGGATCCGCCCCTGGCTCACACACATCTGTACAGGCCAGCTAGTGATGTAACCCCCGGGGATCCGCCCCTGGCTCACACACATCTGTACAGGCCAGCTAGTGATGTCACCCCCGGGGATCCGCCCCTGGCTCACACGCATCTGTACAGGCCAGCTACTGATGTCACCCCCGGGGATCCGGTCCTGGCTCACACACATCTGTACAGGCCAGCTAGTGATGTCACCCCCGGGGATCCGCCCCTGGCTCACACACATCTGTACAGGCCAGCTAGTTATGTCACCCCCAGGGATCCGCCCCTGGCTCACACGCATCTGTACAGGCCAGCTAGTGAGGTCACCCCCAGGGATCCGCCCCTGGCTCACACGCATCTGTACAGGCCAGCTAGCGATGTCACCCCCGGGGATCCGCCCCTGGCTCACACACATCTGTACAGGCCAGCTAGCGATGTCACCCCCGGGGATCCGCCCCTGGCTCACACACATCTGTACAGGCCAGCTAGTGATGTCACCCCCGGGGATTCGCCCCTGGCTCACACACATCTGTACAGTCCGGCTAGTGATGTCACCCCCGGGGATCCGCCCCTGGCTCACACGCATCTGTACAGGCCAGCTAGTGATGTCACCCTCGGGGATCCGCCCCTGGCTCACACACATCTGTACAGGCCAGCTAGCGATGTCACCCCCGGGGATCCGCCCCTGGCTCACACACATCTGTACAGGCCAGCTAGTGATGTCACCCCCGGGGATCCGCCCCTGGCTCACACGCATCTGTACAGGCCAGCTAGTGATGTCACCCCCGGGGATCCGCCCCTGGCTCACACGCATCTGTACAGGCCAGCTAGTGATGTCACCCCTGGGGATCCGCCCCTGGCTCACACACATCTGTAAAGGCCAGCTAGTGATGTCACCCCCGGGGATCCGCCCCTGGCTCACACGCATCTGTACAGGCCAGCTAGTGATGTCACCCTCGGGGATCCGCCCCTGGCTCACACACATCTGTACAGGCCAGCTAGCGATGTCACCCCCGGGGATCCGCCCCTGGCTCACACACATCTGTACAGGCCAGCTAGCGATGTCACCCCCGGGAATCCGCCCCTGGCTCACACACATCTGTACAGGCCAGCTAGCGATGTCACCCCCGGGGATCCGCCCCTGGCTCACACGCATCTGTACAGGCCAGCTAGCGATGTCACCCCCGGGAATCCGCCCCTGGCTCACACGCATCTGTACAGGCCAGCTAGTGATGTCACCCCTGGGGATCCGCCCCTGGCTCACACGCATCTGTACAGGCCAGCTAGTGATGTCACCCCCGAGGATCCTCCCCTGGCTCACACGCATCTGTACAGGCCAGCTAGTGATGTCACCCCCGGGGATCCGCCCCTGGCTCACACACATCTGTACAGGCCAGCTAGTGATGTCACCCTCGGGGATCCGCCCCTGGCTCACACACATCTGTACAGGCCAGCTAGTGATGTCACCCTCGGGGATCCGCCCCTGGCTCACACACATCTGTACAGGCCAGCTAGTGATGTCACCCCCGGGGATCCGCCCCCGGCTCACACACATCTGTACAGGCCAGCTAGTGATGTCACCCCCGGGGATCCCACCCTGGCTCACACACATCTGTACAGGCCAGCTAGTGATGTCACCCCGGGGATCCGCCCCTGGCTCACACACATCTGTACAGGCCAGCTAGTGATGTCACCCCCGGGGATCCGCCCCTGGCTCACACGCATCTGTACAGGCTAGCTAGTGATGTCACCCCCGGGGATCCGCCCCTGGCTCACACGCACCTGTACAGGCCAGCTAGTGATGTCACCCCCGGGGATCCGCCCCTGGCTCACACGCATCTGTACAGGCCAGCTAGCGATGTCACCCCCGGGGATCAGCCCCTGGCTCACACACATCTGTACAGGCCAGCTAGCGATGTCACCCCCGGGGATCCGCCCCTGGCTCACACGCATCTGTACAGGCCAGCTAGTGATGTCACCCCCGGGGATCCGCCCCTGGCTCACACGCATCTGTACAGCCCAGCTAGTGATGTCACCCCCGGGGATCCGCCCCTGGCTCACACGCATCTGTACAGGCCAGCTAGTGATGTCACCCCCGGGGATCCGCCCCTGGCTCACACGCATCTGTACAGGCCAGCTAGTGATGTCACCCCCGGGGATCCGCCCCCTGGCTCACACACATCTGTACAGGCCAGCTAGTGATGTCACCCCCGGGGATCCGCCCCCTGGCTCACACACATCTGTACAGGCCAGCTAGTGATGTCACCCCCCAGGATCCGCCCCCTGGCTCACACACATCTGTACAGGCCAGCTAGTGATGTCACCCCCGGGGATCCGCCCCTGGCTCACACACATCTGTACAGGCCAGCTAGTGATGTCACCCCCGGGGATCCGCCCCTGGCTCACACGCATCTGTACAGGCCAGCTAGCGATGTCACCCCCGGGGATCAGCCCCTGGCTCACACACATCTGTACAGGCCAGCTAGCGATGTCACCCCCGGGGATCCGCCCCTGGCTCACACGCATCTGTACAGGCCAGCTAGTGATGTCACCCCCGGGGATCCGCCCCTGGCTCACACACATCTGTACAGGCCAGCTAGTGATGTCACCCCCGGGGATCCGCCCCTGGCTCACACACATCTGTACAGGCCAGCTAGTGATGTCACCCCCGGGGATCCGCCCCTGGCTCACACGTACCTGTGAAGGCCAGCTAGTGATGTCACCCCCGGGGATCCGCCCCTGGCTCACACGCATCTGTACAGGCCAGCTAGTGATGTCACCCCCGGGGATCGCCCCTGGCTCACACGCATCTGTACAGGCCAGCTAGTGATGTCACCCCCGGGGATTCGCCCCTGGCTCACACACATCTGTACAGGCCAGCTAGTGATGTCACCCCCGGGATCCGGTCCTGATCCCTGACAAGAGGTGTCACCTGTGGTGTAGCCATCCGTTCTGCCTTTTCATAATGACTGTGGGAAAGCAACTGGCATAATGACTCCACTCCATCCAAACTCTTCATTCATTCACACAGGAAGTAATAAGGCATTGGGAGCAGGGCTGTGGAGTCGGAGTCGTGGAGTCGGGCAATTTTGGGTGCCTGGAGTCGGAGTCGGAGTCGGGAAAAAATGCACCGACTCCGACTCCTAATGAATTTGTAACTGTAATTAAAATAGAAAATATGATAAAATGTTCTATTTCTCAGATAATAGTCATTAAAAATAATGTATATATACAGTATATATACAGTAATAGCTGTGCTTAGTCCACAAAAATGAAATAAACCAATCAAAATTAGTTACTTGTGCTGCTTCAATAAAGCAGTCCCCGTATTTTTAAGGTCAGATATACATATCTGATTGTGACTGTATATATGATGTGTACAAAGGAATCTCTTATATATACTAAATAACATCTATGCTGTAAGAATAAAGCCTGATGTGTAGCCGTGTCACTAATAGAGATGGTCAATGAGATGGAAATAATTCTGCATTGATGCTGATTTATGCAAATGTATGCACTCTCTTTGCTCATGAAATCAAATAATTTGATATGTTGTTAAAATTTGGTTTGGTGACTACAAATTAAAGGGTACCTGAGACGGATGAAAAGAAGAGTGTTATACATACCTGGGGCCTCCTCCAGCCCCCTTCAGGCTAATCAGTCCCTCGCTGTCCTCCACCACCCGGATCTTCTGCTATGAGTCCTGGTAATTCAGCCAGTCAGCGCTGTCCGGCCGCATGCCGCTCCCACAGCCAGGAACATTCTGCACCTGCGCAATAGTGCTGCACAGGTTTAGTATGCTCCTGGCGGCGGAGTGTGTGCATGCGCACTACGCCTGACTGGCTCAAGTACCTGGACTCATAGCAGAAGATCCAGGTGGTGGAGGAGGACAACGAGGGACTGATTATCCTGAAGGCGGCTGGAGGAAGCCCCAGGTATGTATAAAACTTTAATTTCATCTGTCTCAGGTTTACTTTGTTACACAGTAGTACTATACTCTACATATGCACTCCCCACAGAGCTGCAGGTTATCCACTGAGAATGCTGTGCACATTGAACACAGAGGTGTTGTCAGTTTACAATCTCCTCATTCCCCTGCAGAGTACCTGCACATCATTCTTACATGTACCCACACTTACATTGCCTAGGGCCTGATAGATGTTCTTTGTTCCGGCCTGTACCTTTTACAAGTACTCTTACCAAGGACTAGTTTTAGTCTAAAGGGAATAAATATAGTAGTCTACATATCCTTCTCACTTCAGTTGTCTTGTAAAATTCCTAAGCGTTGGCAGTTAAGAGACGAATTTCATGTTACATACTTTTAATCAACAAAATTGTAATATGCAAATTAGAGGAGTCGGAGTCGAGGAGTCGGAGTCTGAGTCGGTGGAATCCTAAACTGAGGAGTCGGAGTCGGTGGATTTTTGGACCGACTCCACAGCCCTGATTGGGAGTTTCTGCTTCCTGTATTATAAGCAGGACTCCCAGGTTCTTTTGGCTTTCTGTCAAAATGTCTATTAAATGCCAAGTAAACTCCCAACAAACACACAATATATGGTAGCAGAGCGTTCAACCAGCCAATGCCACAACCTGGAAAATGCCTGATGTACGCTAGGGACCAACGCCTACAAACACATGCAACTGCTGGAGGAGCTGAAGGAGTCTGATATAGACAAAGAGCAGCAATAATGCAATGCACTGAGCAGCATGAAAGCATCCTGAGGATTCAGTGTAACAATGCTGCCATGTGCGCTGTGCAAGAGATAAAAGAAACATTGGAAAAGAATACTTATGGCCAAACCATTTCCCACACTCAACACATGAATATGGCTTCTCACCAGTGTGACATCTCTTATGATTGACAAGGCTTCCTTTCTGTCCAAAACATTTCCCACACTCAGCACATGAATAGGGCTTCTCACCAGTGTGAGTTCTCTCATGCTTGTCTAGATTTCCTTTAAGTGCAAAGCATTTCCCACACTCAGCACATGAATAGGGCTTCTCACCAGTGTGATATCTCTCATGTTTGGCAAGGTCTGTTTTCTGCCCAAAACATTTCCCACACTCAGCACATGAATATGGCTTCTCACCAGTGTGAGATCTCTCATGTATGACAAGCTGTGATTTCTGCCCAAAACACTTCCCACATTCAGCACATGAATAGGGCTTCTCACCAGTGTGATATCTCTCATGTCTGACAAGGGATCCTTTCCGCCCAAAACATTTCCCACACTCAGCACATGAATATGGCTTCTCACCAGTGTGAGATCTTTCATGTCTGACAAGTTCCGATTTGTGAACAAAAAATTTCCCACACTCAGCACATGAAAAGGAATTCACACCAGTGTGAGATCTCATATGTAATAAAAGGTTTCCTTTCTGCCCAAAACATTTCCCACACTCAGCACATGGATAGGACTTCTCACCAGTGTGATATCTCATATGTATTAAAAGGTTTCCTTTCTGCCCAAAACATTTCCCACACTCAGCACATGAATAGGGCTTCTCACCAGTGTGAGATCTCTCATGGGTTACAAGGGTTCCTTTCAATCCAAAACATTTCCCACACTCAGCACATGAATATGGCTTCTCACCAGTGTGACATCTCTTATGATTGACAAGGTTTCCTTTCAGTTTAAAACATTTCCCACACTCAGCACATGAAAAGGGCTTCTCACCAGTGTGAGATCTCTCATGAGTAAGGAGACATGATTTCCATCCAAAACATTTCCCACACTCAGCACATGAATAGGATTTCCCAGTAATGTGAGTTTTCTCATGATTGACAAGCTGTGATTTACCCATAAAACATTTCCCACACATGGAACAGGAATAAGACCCTCCAGCAGGGGGAGAGCTGTGCTGGGTATGAGGCCCCTCAGGGTTAGACAGATGAGAGGAGTCTGGGGGAATATTTAGGGTCACCAGGATATCTGCAGGAGACTCTTGTCCAGTGACATCATCATCCGTTGTACAGTCTGTGGATACAGAAAGACGAGTCTCTGAGAGGTTCCTGATGCCGGGACTCCGCGCTGCAAATAGAGAAACATCATCACTTCCTGTTAAAGAATTCCCGGGGGGGGGAGGAGCAATTATCATTAGGGAGGGTCAGTGAGCTGCTGATAATTCCAAGTTGGTGCAAAGTTTATGCAGATTGGAAAAGGGCCAGATGCAGTATCTGCATAACTCTGCATATAATTATAATATAATTTGCACCATCTCAGTTATTGGCATGTCACTGACCATCGCTAGTTATCAGCCTGAAAGAGAACTGCAGAAGGTTGTGCTGTTTACAGACAGGCAATCACAGGACAATAACTTTGCATTGCATGCATATTCTCTGTATCTTGGAATTTGGACAATGAAATGAATTTCCTGAGAAATGTGATTATCTGCATACAATTTGCATTATATCTGCATACAAGTCAGGGTTATTTGCATGTCATTTGCCCCTCCCTACAGCTAAAGCATTGGCCATACATGGAAAGCAGTAAATTGTAGAGCTTGATGAGACAATGGCAGCAATGTGTTACTCCTGTGAAAACAGACCTCTATGTACTTATAGCAAGAGATCTGTGTTATGTTTGTAGAGCAATGTGGTGTCACTTACACATTCTTATTACCATTGTATCCTCGTGTCACTCATATGCCCCTTGTAATGTCCCTTTATCTCTCTCTTGTCCCCAATTGTGCAAATAAAGATATTGTGACGTTACACAACACTAAATTATAGGAGCTGCGAGGTGGAGGAATTATCTATTGATATCATGGATACTTAAATCCACTACAGGTGGCCATACATCAGACAACTTGGCGGCCGATTGACGGCGGACGATTTTGGAACGAGTGACAAAACGAACAACCCCATCACTGCTGCCGCAATGTGTGCCATAAATGTGCCCGGTGTGCATTTATACATTACCTGCCCGGTGTCAGCCTCCATGCGGTGTCCGTCCATCTCACCAGGCAGCCCCATACACACTAGCGGCACATTTATACATTACCTGCCCAGTGTCAGCCTCCATGCGGTGTCCGTCCATCTCACCAGGCAGCCGCATACACACTAGCGGCACATTTATACATTACCTGCCCGGTGTCAGCCTCCATGCGGTGTCCGTCCATCTCACCGGCAGCCCCATACACGCTAGCGGCACATTTATACATTACCTGCCCGGTGTCAGCCTCCATGCGGTGTCCGTCCATCTCACCAGGCAGCCCCATACACGCTAGCGGCACATTTATACATTACCTGCCCGGTGTCAGCCTCCATGCGGTGTCCGTCCATCTCACCAGGCAGCCCCATACACGCTAGCGGCACATTTATACATTACCTGCCCGGTGTCAGCCTCCGTGCGGTGTCCGTCCATCTCGCCAGGCAGCCCCATACACACTAGCGGCACATTTATACATTACCTGCCCGGTGTCAGCCTCCATGCGGTGTCCGTCCATCTCACCAGGCAGCCCCATACACGCTAGCGGCACATTTATACATTACCTGCCCGGTGTCAGCCTCCATGCGGTGTCCGTCCATCTCACCAGGCAGCCCCATACACGCTAGCGGCACATTTATACATTACCTGCCCGGTGTCAGCCTCCATGCGGTGTCCGTCCATCTCGCCAGGCAGCCCCATACACACTAGTGGCACATTTATACATTACCTGCCCGGTGTCAGCCTCCATGCAGTGTCCGTCCATCTCACCAGGCAGCCCCATACACGCTAGCGGCACATTTATACATTACCTGCCCGGTGTCAGCCTCCATGCGGTGTCCGTCCATCTCACCAGGCAGCCCCATACATGCTAGCGGCACATTTATACATTACCTGCCCGGTGTCAGCCTCCATGCGGTGTCCATCCATCTCACCAGGCAGCTCCATACACGCTAGTGGCACATTTATACATTACCTGCCCGGTGTCAGCCTCCATGCGGTGTCCGTCCATCTCACCAGGCAGCCCCATACATGCTAGCGGCACATTTATACATTCCCTGCCCGGTGTCAGCCTCCATGCGGTGTCCATCCATCTCACCAGGCAGCCCCATACACGCTAGTGGCACATTTATACATTACCTGCCCGGTGTCAGCCTCCATGCGGTGTCCGTCCATCTCGCCAGGCAGCCCCATACACGCTAGCGGCACATTTATACATTACCTACCCGGTGTCAGCCTCCATGCGGTGTCCGTCCATCTCGCCAGGCAGCCCCATACACGCTAGTGGCACATTTATACATTACCTGCCCGGTATCAGCCTCCATGCGGTGTCCGTCCATCTCACCAGGCAGCCCCATACACGCCAGCGGCACATTTATACATTACCTGCCCGGTGTCAGCCTCCATGCGGTGTCCGTCCATCTCACCAGGCAGCCCCATACACGCTAGCGGCACATTTATACATTACCTGCCCGGTGTCAGCCTCCATGCAGTGTCCGTCCATATCACCAGGCAGCCCCATACACGCTAGCGGCACATTTATACATTACCTGCCCGGTGTCAGCCTCCATGCGGTGTCCGTCCATCTCGCCGGCAGCCCCATACACGCTAGTGGCACATTTATACATTACCTGCCCGGTGTCAGCCTCCATGCGGTGTCCGTCCATCTCGCCGGCAGCCCCATACACGCTAGCGGCACATTTATACATTACCTGCCCGGTGTCAGCCTCCATGTGGTGTCCGTCCATCTCGCCAGGTAGCCCCATACACGCTAGCGGCACATTTATACATTACCTGCCCGGTGTCAGCCTCCATGCGGTGTCCGTCCATCTCGCCGGCAGCCCCATACACACCAGCGGCACATTTATACATTACCTGCCCGGTGTCAGCCTCCATGCGGTGTCCGTCCATCTCACCGGCAGCCCCATACACGCTAGCGGCACATTTATACATTACCTGCCCGGTGTCAGCTTCCATGTGGTGTCCGTCCATCTCGCCAGGCAGCCCCATACACGCTAGCGGCACATTTATACATTACCTGCCCGGTGTCAGCCTCCATGCGGTGTCTGTCCATCTCGCCGGCAGCCCCATACACACCAGCGGCACATTTATACATTACCTGCCCGGTGTCAGCCTCCATGCGGTGTCCGTCCATCTCACCAGGCAGCCCCATACACGCTAGTGGCACATTTATACATTACCTGCCCGGTGTCAGCCTCCATGCGGTGTCCATCCATCTCACCAGGCAGCCCCATACACGCTAGCGGCACATATATACATTCCCTGCCCAGTGTCAGCCTCCATGCGGTGTCCGTCCATCTCGCCAGGCAGCCCCATACACGCTAGCGGCACATTTATACATTACCTGCCCGGTGTCAGCCTCCATGCGGTGTCCGTCCATCTCACCGGCAGCCCCATACACACTAGTGGCACATTTATACATTACCTGCCCGGTGTCAGCCTCCATGCGGTGTCTGTCCATCTCGCCGGCAGCCCCATACACGCTAGCGGCACATTTATACATTACCTGCCCGGTGTCAGCCTCCATGCGGTGTCCGTCCATCTCACCAGGCAGCCCCATACACGCTAGTGGCACATTTATACATTCCCTGCCCAGTGTCAGCCTCCATGCGGTGTCCGTCCATCTCGCCAGGCAGCCCCATACACGCTAGCGGCACATTTATACATTACCTGCCCGGTGTCAGCCTCCATGCGGTGTCCGTCCATCTCACCGGCAGCCCCATACACACTAGTGGCACATTTATACATTACCTGCCCGGTGTCAGCCTCCATGCGGTGTCCGTCCATCTCACCGGCAGCCCCATACACGCTAGCGGCACATTTATACATTACCTGCCCGGTGTCAGCCTCCATGCGGTGTCCGTCCATCTCGCCGGCAGCCCCATACACACTAGCGGCACATTTATACATTACCTGCCCGGTGTCAGCCTCCATGCGGTGTCCGTCCATCTCACCGGCAGCCCCATACACGCTAGCGGCACATTTATACATTACCTGCCCGGTGTCAGCCTCCATGCGATGTCCGTCCATCTCGCCAGGCAGCCCCATACACGCTAGCGGCACATATATACATTACCTGCCCGGTGTCAGCCTCCATGCGGTGTCCGTCCATCTCGCCGGGCAGCCCCATACACGCTAGTGGCACATTTATACATTACCTTCCCAGTGTCAGCCTCCATGCGGTGTCCGTCCATCTCGCCAGGCAGCCCCATACACACTAGTGGCACATTTATACCAGGGTTGCTCAGCAGGACCCCGAATGCACAGTTTCCCCGAAAAATTCTGGTGTATTTTAGGTTTGCCGCATGCGAACCCGAATGCTGCGATTCCGAGCCGAACCCGAATACGAAGCCTGCCGAATGTGCGCGCTGGAATTCGGCCAGATGGAGCGGTGGGTTCGGTTTCGGCTTCGGGATTCGGGGATGACGTGATTGGGCAAATCAGAAGTCCTCCTGCCGAGGACCTGGCAACCCTAGCAACCAATCAGAGGAGGGGAGCCTGGCCCTCCCCTCCTGTATATAAGGCGGCGGCCATGTTGCGGAGCCACGCACTTGTGTGACTGCTGCTGGTACTGAGAGATTCTCCAGTGCTGTGCTGTGTCTGAGCAAGTGCTTTTCACTGCTAAACCTAGCGTTTTGCTTCCTAAACACATTTATTGTTGTCTTATATAGTTAGCTAGTATTTTGATTGTTTTTAGTCAGCTAGTGTATAGTGTATACTGTGCTAGGCTAATGTTAGTCTGGCCTACTAGCCTAGGTAGCCTTAGCCTACTACTAGCTTAGGTAGGTTAGGGATTCTTGTTAGTTGTGTACTAGTAGTACTAGTTTAGTTAATTATTACTGCTGTAGTCTGTTACTTTATTAGTTTCAGTACTGCGTTAGTTAGTTACTGACTGTGACAGGTCACCACCAGCATCCATTGTGAGTGACCTGACCTGTGACTGACTGTCACCTCACCTGCCCGAGGCTATTGATTGATTGCGTCTGACCGTGTGTGGCCGTTTGTAATTGTCACCAATTGTCTGCCGCACGACTTACTTGTAGCCTATTACGCTAGGTGTTTCTTAGTTACCTGCGTGCATACTACTAGTGTCTACTGTCTACTACTATACTACTAGTCTACTAGTCTAGTACCCGTTCACTAATTTTTTTTTCAATTTTACTGTGTGATTTTATTATCATCCGTAGTGTGTGTAATAAATAAGAGTTACTTACAACACATACAGGCCACCACACCAGCATCCATTGTGAGTGACCTGTGACTGTCTGTCACCTCACCTGCCCGAGCCTATTCATTGATTGCGTCTGACCGTGTGTTACCGTTTGTAATTGTCACCGATTGTCTGCCGCACGACTTACTTGTAGCCTATTACGCTAGATGTTTCTTAGTTACCTGCGTGCGTGCGTACTTCTAGTGTCTACTACTGTACTACTAGTCACCACCAAGTCACCACCAACACAGACTTTATTTAAGTTTACACCCTTTCCCGCCCTCTTCTACTTATTTTTTTTTTTTTTACTGTATTTGTATAGTGCACAATGACTGGCAGAGGTAGAGGTAGAGGGCGAGGCACCACCAGGAGAGGAAGCGCCATTGCAGGAGCCACTGCCAGCAGCAGCAGGTCTGGGACTGGTGCGCCGCCAGCCACTGACCACAGGGAGGAGGGAGCAGAGGCGCAACAGCAGCGTGTTGCGCCCATCTTTGAGACGGGTCGTCGCCCACGGCCCATTGGGGAGAGTCAGGTGCAGGCTGTGGTGGAAATGATGGCGGGGCAGGAAGCCACCTTTTCCAGCCAGGCCTCCAGCACCAGCGAGACTAGCGCCACCAGCACCAGCACTCCTGTCCGCAGCAGGCCTCCACCAGCGCTTGAGGCCATGGTCACGGTGACCCCATCGACCAGCCTGCCCTCAATGAGCACGCTCTTCTCCCCTGAGACTGTGACCATGTACAGGGATGTTTTGGAGAAGTATGAGTTGGAGATGATAGGGCCATGCAAGGAGGAGGAGGAGTTACAGGTGCAGAAGTTTGTTGTTGGTGCTGAGGAGGAAGGGCGTGATGCAGGGGATGTTGGGGTAGAGGAGTTGGTTGAGTCAGGCTCACAGGATTTGTTTGGGGTTGATGATGATGACTTGATAGATCCTTCCTATGTGCCACCAGTACCACCAGCACAGTTGGTTGAAGGCAGCTCATCATCGGAGGAGGAGGCGTCTCTGGCGCAGAGGCGCGTCAGCAGCAAGGCGGCCAGCACAGGGCGTGGAAGGCAGGAGCCACAGCCTACTGCTTCAGTCGCTACCACCACTCGCAGCAAACCTCTAACTAAAACCAAAAAGGCACAATCCTCCAAGGGCACCCAAAAACCCCAGCCCTCAAGCGCAAAGAGCAGGTTGAAGTCCCCAGTCTGGCGGTACTTCACCAAGTGCCCAGTGGACCCGACCCGTGCAATTTGCAACAGTTGCAATCTCAGTCTCAGCAGAGGTCGCGATATCCACAAATTGAGTACCTCGTGCCTGCAGACCCACTTACAGAGCAGACATTTTGAGGACTTTAATGAGTTGGAGAAGCTTATGCAAAGTGGTGCAGGCAGTGGTCAGAGCCAGACAACCACTGCACAGATTTCAGCAGCAGCAGCCGACCCTCCTGCCCATCCAGCAGCAGCAGCAGGAGCACAGCAGCAACTCACTCCCACCCCCCCCACCCGGGCAGCCAGTCCTCAGTGGCCTCATCAGCTCCCTCCACAGTGGCCTCCTCATCCTCCCATGCAGGCAAACGCCGCCAGACCCTGCTCAGCAAAGCATTCCCCGGTGTGACCAAGGTGCTGCCTCCCGCCCACAGGCGCATCCGGTTGCTGAACGGGTTGCTTGCCCGGGCCATGTGCTCCCAGCTCCTGCCATATTCCTTTGTGCAGGAGGGGAGTGACATCAGAGCGCTGCTGCAGGTTGGGATCCCGGAGTGGCAAGTCCCCAGCCGCCACTATTTTTCCCGCAGGGCGATCCCAGCACTGCACCGCTCTG
Source organism: Hyperolius riggenbachi (assembly GCF_040937935.1). Lineage (NCBI taxonomy): Eukaryota > Metazoa > Chordata > Amphibia > Anura > Hyperoliidae > Hyperolius > Hyperolius riggenbachi. Next base: position 291,673,105 of record NC_090655.1, on the reverse strand, counting down.
CCATGGAGAACGTGGGCCGCGCGCTGGATCACGCTGTCAGTGCGCGGATCCACATAACCATGGATTCCTGGAGCAGCCGGTTTGGGACAGAGCGCTATCTGTCCTTTACGGCCCACTGGGTCAGCCTGGTGGAAAGCCCAAGCGAGGAAGCAGCAGGTCCACCCTCGGGCGTAGCAGCACCAGTCGCCCACTACGTGGTGCCATCGCGCGGGGTCAGGGGAGAAGCAGCAGCTCCTACCGCCAAGCGATCCCGTCTCTCCAGCAGCGTGAAGGCCCGCCACTGCCAAGCGCTGCTGGAGATGAAAAGCCTGGGGAAACACTCCTTGACGGCAACTAACGTGCTCCGGTACCTCAGGGAGCAGGAGAGGACGTGGCTGACCACCAGAGGCCTCACTGTGGGATTGGTGGTGTCCGACAATGCCCCCAACCTGCTGTCTGCCATCAGCAGTGGAGACTTGCTCCACGTCCCTTGCTTGGCCCACGTCCTGAACCTGGTGGTGCAAAAGTTCATGCGCACCTACCTGGGGATGGAGGAGCTGTTAGAAGCGGCGCGGAAAATTGTGTGCACTTTCCGCCGCTCAGCAGCTGCCGCAGCAAAACTGGCAGCCATCCAGCAGCAGGAGGGCCTGCCACGACACCGCCTTATCATAGATGTGCCAACTCGCTGGAATTCCACCCTGGCGATGTTGGAGCGGCTGGTTGAGCAGAGGAGGGCTGTCAACCGATACATCTATGATGCCACTGTCGCCGGCACCGGCAGCAGCAGCAGCACCACACTCCAGCTCCTCACCAACGTGCAATGGGGGCAGATGCAGCAGGTCTGCTTGGTGTTGGCTCCCTTCCTGCAGGGAACCAACCTGGTGAGTGAACAACGGGCATCCCTCTGCCAGTGGGTGCCCTTTGTTTGTCTGCTGGACAGGGCACTTGGCGATTTGGTGGATTTGGGAGAGGAGGCCCTGAAGCAGCTGGAACAGCAGCCGCCTGTGCAGTCCACTGCTCCGCAGGTATTTGAGTCCCTTGAGGAGGAGGAGTTGGAGGTGCTGGACGTTGCTGCTGGGGGGGAACATCGGAGCACAGCAGCAGTGGTGCGAGGGTGGAGAGAGGAGGAAGAGTCTCAGGGGCAAGAGGAGGAGGAGGAGGAGGCTGACCCTGATGTCTCTGTTAGACGGTCCACCCTGTTCCCCATGGCAGCGCACATGCTGCGCTGCCTGCGCACAGACCCCAGGGTCAAGCGGATGCAAGCGAGGGAGGACGCCTGCATCAGCATGATCCTGGACCCACGGCTGAGGGGGAGGTGGGATCAGTTTCTGCCTGCCAGAGACCGTGAGCAGCGAGCAAGGGAGTTGCAGGAGATCCTTGTTCGGCGACTGGAGGAAGCCTTCCCCCCGCCTTCCACTCCCTCTGTCCCTGTCCAGCAGCCAGCAGCACAGCAGCAGGTGCCTGCGACCAGCAGCAGCATCAGGCGCCCAGGAGACCTTCTGTCATTGACGCAGGCGTTCTACAAGAAGGTACAGCAGCCGAGAGAGGAGGCGCGGGCAGCAGCCACCTTCGGTGAGAGTCACAGCCAGCACATGATCCGGATGGTGGCCGACTACATGGGGTCCTTCAGTGGGCTTGACACCGGCAGCGAAGAGCCTGTGGACCCCATGGAGTACTGGGTGGAGCGCTTGCACATCTGGAGGGAGCTTGCACAGTACGCCCTGGAGATATTGTCTTGCCCCCCTTCCAGCGTGCTGTCTGAGAGGTGCTTCAGTGCGGCCGGTGGCGTGGTCACCGAGAAGCGCTCTCGTCTGTCCACAGAGGGCGTGGACAGACTGACATTTTTGAAGATTAACCAGGCCTGGATAGAAGGCACGTTCCTGGCACCTGTTGTCGGCGAAAGGAGGACATGAAGTGCCTGCCTGGGAATTACAATACATTGCCTGCTGCCTGCCATACGTGACGACTCCTCCTCCTCCTGCTGGCCTGCTGCATTGATTTACCTATGAATTTATTTATGTATTTATTTATTGTATTTCTACCGGACTCCTGCTGCTGCTGCTGGCCTGCTGCATTGATTTACCTATGAATTTATTTATGTATTTATTGTATTTCTACTGGACTCCTCCTCCTCCTGCTGGCCTGCTGCATTGATTTACCTATGAATTTATTTATGTATTTATTTATTTATTGTATTTCTACCGGACTCCTCCTCCTCCTGCTGGCCTGCTGCATTGATTTACCTATGAATGGATTTATGTATTTATTGTATTTCTAAAGCGGCAACATATTACACTGCGCTCATTTTCATCCTGCTGCTGTCAGTGGTCCGACCGCCCACACAATGCATTGCCTGCTGTCAGTGCCACACGTCACTCCACCTCCTCCTGCTGCTGCTGTTGTATTTATCCTACTGCTGTCAGTGGTCCCACCGCCAGGGTCCACACTATGCATTGCCTGCTGTCAGTGCCACACGTCACTCCTCCTCCTACTGCTGCTGTTGTATTTATCCTGCTGCTGTCAGTGGTCCCACCGCCAGGGTCCACACTATGCATTGCCTGCTGTCAGTGCCACACGTCACTCCTCCTCCTACTGCTGCTGTTGTATTTATCCTGCTGCTGTCAGTGGTCCCACCGCCAGAGTCCACACTATGCATTGCCTGCTGTCAGTGCCACACGTCACTCCACCTCCTCCTGCTGCTGCTGTTGTATTTATCCTGCTGCTGTCAGTGGTCCCACCGCCAGAGTCCACACTATGCATTGCCTGCTGTCAGTGCCACACGTCACTCCACCTCCTCCTGCTGCTGCTGTTGTATTTATCCTGCTGCTGTCAGTGGTCCCACCGCCAGAGTCCACACTATGCATTGCCTGCTGTCAGTGCCACACGTCACTCCACCTCCTCCTGCTTCTGCTGTTGTATTTATCCTGCTGCTGTCAGTGGTCCCACCACCAGAGTCCACACTATGCATTGCCTGCTGCCAGTGCCACACGTCACTCCACCTCCTCCTGCTGCTGTTGTATTTATCCTGCTGCTGTCAGTGGTCCCACCGCCAGGGTCCTCCCTCTATGCATTGCCTGGCTCCTCCCTCTGATTTTCAGTTGGGAGGCTGATCTGGTGGTGTGAAGAGGTGTGCTGCTGAGCTCCTGAGCTCCCAGTCTTTGGACTGGTGCTTTCTCATCTACAGAGGACCTTGTCAAGGCGGACACTGAAGGTGAAGTAAGGGAGAAGGACTTTTGTTTGTGGCAAGGCTCCCCTGGGCTGGAAGGCTCTGGGGGGGCCTGACCTTTGTGGAAGAGGTTTTCCCTGTCCTCCATAATGGAGGCTCATGAAGCTGGTGGCGAAGGTCCTAGTGTCAGCGAAATTGTAAGTAAGACTGTGGAGTGGCATAAAAATGTCAAGGAGACTCAGGAAGCTCTTAGAACATTGCAGTTTGAACTAAAAAAACGCATAAGCAAATATGGACAATCCTGGAAACCAAGTTTTCTGGAAACCAATGCACAATTGGTTAAATTGCAAGCGCAAATTGAGGAGAAAAGCAGAATACTTAAAACTTTAGAGGAGCATGGTGGAATGTTTTCGGAAAGTTTGAAGAATAGCCAAAGGTTTGACCAAATGAAAAAAAATGAGGGTAAAGCAGTGGAAAATTCCGGAAGCCTGAATACAGAGAGCCAGGGAGGAGATGCCTCTGGTAATCTGTTCACACAAAGTGGAAGAAGCACAGCTGTTGTTGATGAGAATCTGCCTGGGGAACTATCTGTGAGGAGTAAGAGTCCAGTGCAAGGACTGCAAAATGCATATGGAATGCAGCAGCCTGCAAGTGGTTTTCCCTTGTTGTATGGCCCAAGCATGCAGCAATATGCAGGACAATATCAATCATATTCTGGTGGTCCGTATGGAATGTATAATAGTATGCAAAGCATGCCTTTTACCCAGACTGTAATGCATCCGAATAGTCCCTTTTCCCCTCCCTCTCCCTTTTTTCCCTATGCAAACCAAAACCTGAATCCTAATGTCTTTTTCCCTAATGTTTCTAATCCTTCCCCAGTCTGTATGCCCCCTGTCTATGGTTCCCCCTTAAGTTTAATTAAAAATGTGCAGAATTCCCCAGCAGAGGGAGTTAGTTTAAATGTGCATAACCCTCTTTTGGTGGAAAGGGTTAATCAGGTTGCTGGTCCTGGCCACTTGCCAAGGGAAACCTCTGCAGCGACGGTGCAGGGCTTTCCCAAAACAAAGATGGCGTCGGGAGGCATTCTCGGCGTGGGGGCGGGGCGGAGAAGCGACTCTCAGGCTGGGGAGAATTGTGTGGGGGGTGGTGAGGTAGGGAGTAGCCCTGCAGCGGCGATTTCTGGTCTGCAGGGCTCTCCCATGGCTATACTGGCGGCGGACAGTGCAGGGAACGCTCTGGCGAAAACCGGAAGTGGCGCTGACGTCACTTCTGGTCGTACGGCGGGGACAGAGATGGCTGGATGCAAGAGGCAGGAGAAGGAGAGCGGCGGAAAAGCGGCGAGTTGCAAGCCAGGAGGTTTGGGCACAAGTGGGAAAGTGCATGAAACCTCGGATGGCTTGGAGAAAAGAGGCAAGGAAGGCGGTGGAGATGGAGGTGCTGAGCCAGGTAGGACAGCAGCTTTTGAGGCTGCAGCCAAAATCTTTTCAAAGAAAAATGAGCAAAATGAGGAGGGTATGGAAATATCGGCAGCCAGTAAGGGAGAGCAAGGAAAAGGTGGTATCAGAAGCCTGGCTCAAGCAGGCAAAAGGAGGGGGGAGGGAGAGGATCAGGTGGGGGAAGGGAAAAAGAGATTAGTCGGAGCAGTAAGAGAGAAAGATGTTGAGAAGGGGGAGGAAAGCATGGGAGGTAAAAATATGCCTGTGGTGAATAAGCAGCAAGTTGCGCAAAATATGCAGAATGTGGGTTTGAAGCAAAAAAATGAAGTTAATATCTCTTATGCTCAAATGTTGGGAAAAAGAGGTGAAGTGGGTGGAGTTATTGCAAAAAACGAGGAGTATGGTATGTCGGCTAGGAATCGCAGAAACTTAGTGCGTATTTGTTTCAAAGGTGGTGATGGAGTAACATATACTCGTAAAACCTTTATACAGTTACTTTTAAAAATGGGTTTCAAGGCGGTGGATTTCTATGCCATTTTGGCTCCCGAAAGCCCCCCTTCTTTTTTCGATGTTAGCTTCTTGTCCCCGACTGGTCTGGACACTTTCTGGGAGAAATATGAGTCCACTTGGAAGATAAGTGAGGAATGGAAGGGATTGTCCCCCCAGGCAGTGTCCAGGCAGTCGCTGGACAAGAAGGTAACAATCGTGGTCCCGAACGAATCCATACCTGTACACGATCTGTTAGTATGGCTTAAAAATTATGGAGTTCCATTGTCAGCTCCAAAAAAGGTCATGGATGAGTTCGGGATCTGGGGGGGGCGGTTGGGAGATAATGGTAAGACTGAGCAGAGTGGGGAATGTTGTGAAACATATCCCCACATCTGTCTTCATTGGTAGAGACAGGGTGACGGTCTTTTATCAGGGACAGCCGCGTGCATGTCACAAATGTGGGTCACGTAGTCATTACAGCATCTCTTGTAAGGAACTTAAATGTTCCCGGTGCCATGCTTTAGGCCATTTGGCAAAAGATTGTAAAGACATTAGATGTAGTATCTGTTTAAAAATAGGTCACCCTTATTCACAATGTCCCGAATCTTTGTCTAATATGGGGGAAGAAGTTTATAAAGAAATGGAGAAAATTCTAGAAGAAAATAAAAATGAGGTTGTCCCTGATGAAAGACCGTCACAGTCAGAATCCACCGCCTTGAAGGCTCAGCCTATTATTCCTCCCTTTCTGTCGGTCCTGAAGTCGGCAATTCCACCCCCTCCGCCGCCTTCTTTGACTGTTATGGATGTTAAGGCCCCTGAGGCACCGATAGGAGATGGAACAGATCTTGTCTTTAAGATCGATGATCTAAATAGGGAGAAAAACATATTTTCAATCCCTAAAGGGGGTGCTTTGTCGAAGGAAAATGTTGAAAGTAAAAAGGTGGGGAAGGACCTTTCAGGAAAAGAAAGTGTGGTGAAAAAATCTGATATGCCAGATAAAACAGGTGGTAAGAAAATTTCAGCAGTAGAGAAAAGTAAGATAAAACAAAAGGTGGCAGAGGAAAAAGAAGAATCTGGGTTTACTACAGTAATGAGTAAAAGAGAAAGGAGGAGAATGCTGTCGGTAAAAAAATCAAAGGAAAAATTGGAGGAAGTCTTAAGGGATAAAAATGTTGTTACGGATAATAAATATAGAACATTATCTGATCAGAGTGACAATGATGATGCAGATACTTCAGCTGAGAGTATGGAGACATCCTCCTCGAAAGGGGAAGGAAGCTCAGTTTAGGAAAGAGTAAGCAATCTTTTCATTTATCTTGATGGAGGTTCCCCCCCTTTAAGACTAGCAACCATTAATGTTGCTAGCATGAGATCGGTAAGTGCTCGTAGGGAAGCCATATTTTTTCTCGGTCAAATTGATGCCGACATTTTATTTTTGCAAGAGACCAGGCTTCAAACATTGTCTGACATCTGCGAGGTCAAGAGGGATTGGCACTTTGGTCCCTCTTATTGGTCTCTTGCGGCTGAGCCTTACACTGGGGTGGCGGTCCTTTTTAAGACCGATATGGTAACTTTCCGGCGGGTAAGTGAAATTGAGATGGGGCGATGTTTGGTTATGGACGTCTCTGTGAGGGGGCAGGACTTGAGGCTAATTAATATCTATGGTCCTCAGTCTGAGAGGGAAAGGAAGCGCCTCTTCACAGAGATCAAGCCATTCCTGTTTACAGCCCAGGAAGTAGTCTTTGGTGGTGATTTCAATACCGTAGTTAGGCTCAAGGACAGGAGAGGTGCCAAGACTCGCCTGGGCTATGATAGTAATTTTTTGAATAGTATGGTTAGGGATGCTGGTCTGGTGGATGTGCATATAAAGCACACCCCAGATGACACGGGGTTCACTTACTTCTGTGGAGAGCGTAAGAGTAGGATAGATAGGTTTTTTGTTAAGGAGAGCTCTGCTACCTCATCTCCAGAGGTGCGGGTGGTGGAGTTCTCCGACCACTGTATTCTGTCTATGGTGTTGAATGTTTCAGATGTTCCTCCTAAGGGAAGGGGTATCTGGAGGTTAAATTCGTTGTTATTGAAAGAAGAAAGTATAAGACAATCTTTCAGGGATTTTTTTCAGGCACAGGTTACTTTGCTGGACTGTTGTGACAGTAGGTCTGAGTGGTGGGAGATGGTTAAAAAGCGGGCAGCAAGTCTTTTCAAGAACCTAGCAAGAAAGAGAGCTTTTGGTAAATATGTTACCTACCAGCGCCTGAGGCGGAAACTTGAAATTGCTGTCTTGGGGGATGGGGATCCCATAGAGATCAAAAGGATCAAGGACTTGTTGCACAAGAGTTTGTATGATCGGCATGCTTCTTTGCTTCTGGAAAGGGATTATGGTAAGAATCACTCGCCAGACCCTTATCAGAATTGTAAACAGAGTATAGCAGTTAAGATCATTTATGGTCTCAAGGATAGTACAGGATCTTTGGTGAAGTCCAGAGCAGGGATCCTGGAAATCGTGAGATCCTTTTATGCTGAACTGTTGGGCGACAGGGTCCTTGATGAGACAGTGATGGAATCTTTCGTGTGTGATATTCCAGGACTGGAGAATTTAGATGTTCCTCTTGCGTTTTTGACGGAAAGAATTTCTGATGAAGAAGTGGTAAAAGCCATAGAGCAATTTGCTATAAAAAAAACTCCAGGGCCAGATGGCTTGACGGCCGAGTTTTATAAGGCTTTCAAGGACATTTTGGCTCCTGAATTGGCAGAAGTTTACAATCGCAGCCTTGCAGAGGATGAGCTTCCTCCCTCTATGAGAGAATCAGCAGTTATACTTCTGTCAAAGGGTAAAGATTCTTCAATGATTGAGAATTGGCGGCCCATCAGCCTTCTCAACGTTGACCGAAAGATTCTGGCTAAAATAATTTTTTGGCGCTTAAGTCAGGTGGCAAATGAGGTGCTTTCTCGCCAGCAGCACTGTTCTGTTCAGGGTAGAAGTACTTTTTCAGCCGTATTAACGGTCCGGGAGATTCTGGAGAGGTGCAGGGCTGCTGGTTGGGGAAAATACTTACTGGCGTTGGATCAGGCAAAGGCTTTTGATCGTGTCAATCATGAGTATCTGTGGGTACTCCTTAGTAAGTATGGTCTGCCGGGGAGGTTTATTGATTGGTTGAAAGCTTTATACAGAGGTGCTGAGAGTTTCCCGCTTGTCAATGGTTGGGTTGGACAGACCTTTGAGGTTAGATCCGGGGTGCGCCAGGGGTGTCCTTTGAGTCCTCTACTATATGCTTTTGCCATTGATCCTTTCATAAGAAGGATTGAGGGTGGAGCTTTGTGTGGGGTGCCGTCGGGCATAGCTGGTGTGCCTCCTCTCAAAGTAGTAGCTTATGCTGATGATGTGACTGTGGTAATCTCTGGGCAGGAAGAGGCGGAGGGTGTTTGTGCGGAGGTTGCCCGTTACTCATTGGCATCAGGCTCCAAGATCAACCAGGACAAGTGTGAGGCTTTCTGGATGGGTAAGGAAAATGAGAACTTCATGCTTCCGGTCTCTTTTCCGGCACCAAAAGAGAAAATTAAAATACTTGGCATAGAATTTGGCTTAGGTGATTATGGTCACCAAAATTGGGAAGGCAGACTGAAATGTGCCGAGGCTAAGGTAGTCCGCTGGAAAGGTTGGCGATTGTCTTTCGGAGAAAGGATTGACATAATCAAAACTTATTTGATTCCAATTATGTTATATGTCAGTTTTGTCTGTATTTTGCCAGTATCTCTTCACACAAGAATCTACAGCTTGTTTTTCCAGATGCTTTTGGGAAATAAGATGAACCACGTTAAGAGGAATATCACTTATCGATCAAGGCAGAAGGGTGGCTTAGGAATGGTCAACCCAGTGGTTTTCTTTTCTCTGTTATTTATTAAAAACAACTTTGGTAGAATGTATGCGGAGGAGCTGCCTGGATGGATGGGTATTTTCCAGTCCTGGTTTAAACCATTTCTTAGGCGTTGGGAAGATGGTGGTTTGGTGAAAAGACTGAGAGCCAGTGCTGATTATCTTCCGGCCTATGTTGCACCTTGTCTGAAGTTGATTCGGCAATGGGAACTGACAAGGGAGGATATTATCTCGATCCCTAGGAAAGTCCTGGTGGAGAGAGTGGTTGAAACCTTTTTTCAGGACCCATTGGCCCTGAGAGATTGCCCAGGCCCAATTATGGAGGAGGGTTTGCGCTTGCTATGTTCTCCAAGGATTCCTAACAAATTCAGGGATTTGGCTTGGCTTTCCTTTCATGGCAGACTCTTTGTTAGGGGAAATTTGAAGTTCATAGGGGATCGGGATAGTGGTTGTCCTCATGAGGAGTGTGGTGGTGTAGAGGAGACCATGGACCATTTCCTGTTGAACTGTTCCTTTAAGAAAGAAGTATACAAACAGGTGGGTAGGGCTCTGGGTATTCCTTTTCTTGAGCGGCTTAGTTATGCGGAGTGGACATATGGGGCATTCAACAACCGGGGGTCATTTAATTTGGACACTTTATTTCTAGTTAGCTTAGTGATTCGGTATTACACTTGGAATGCACGGTGTCAAATTGCGATTCATCAGAAAGTCCTCCCTGTCCCGGTGGTGGTGCATGGCATTATTGGTGAGGTTGGGAAGATTCGGGGTCTTGAGGAGAGGAGGTTGAGTCGGGAGGAGTGGCGTCTGTTTTGGCAGAATGTCAGGCCTCCTTGATTTGGCTAAATCTTCTCGTGGTGAGCTTTTCTATTTCTTTTTCACTTAGTTAGGAACTCAAATTGTGGAATGGCTTGCAAACATAGGAGGAGTGAGATTGCTTAGTCTTTCTTACTGATATATGTAAATAGTGTAAATAGTGTATATTGTAGATAAAGAGTTATGATATAAAAACTTAATGGCGGAGAATTAAGTTATTTGATTCTTGAGTTTTTTCCTTTTCTTTCAGGGAAATGGACTTGATATAGACTGAATTGAGGCAAAAGGCCTATTGTTATGGTTTGTTATTGTATTTACTTGGTTCTTTTTATATTTTTGTATAAAATAAGTAGTGGTATTCTTTAATAAAGAATTACTATGCATTGCCTGCTGTCAGTGCCACACGTCACTCCACCTCCTACTGCTGCTGTTGTATTTATCCTGCTGCTGTCCGTGTTCCCACCGCCAGAGTCCACACTATGCATTGCCTGCTGTCAGTGCCACACGTCACTCCACCTCCTCCTGCTGCTGCTGTTGTATTTATCCTGCTGCTGTCAGTGGTCTTACCGCCAGAGTCCACACTATGCATTGCCTGCTGCCAGTGCCACACGTCACTCCACCTCCTCCTGCTGCTGTTGTATTTATCCTGCTGCTGTCATTGGTCCCACCGCCAGGGTCCACACTATGCATTGCCTGTTGTCAGTGCCACACGTCACTCCACCTCCTACTGCTGCTGTTGTATTTATCCTGCTGCTGTCCGTGGTCCCACCGCCAGAGTCCACACTATGCATTGCCTGCTGCCAGTGACACACGGCACTCCACCTCCTCCTGCTGCTGTTGTATTTATCCTGCTGCTGTCAGTGATCCCACCGCCAGAGTCCACACTATGCATTGCCTGCTGTCAGTGCCACCCGTCACTCCTCCTCCTACTGCTGCTGTTGTATTTATCCTGCTGCTGTCAGTGGTCCCACCACCAGGGTCCACACTATGCATTGCCTGCTGTCAGTGCCACACGTCACTCCTCCTCCTACTGCTGCTGTTGTATTTATCCTGCTGCTGTCAGTGGTCCCACCGCCAGGGTCCACACTATGCATTGCCTGCTGTCAGTGCCACACGTCACTCCACCTCCTACTGCTGCTGTTGTATTTATCCTGCTGCTGTCCGTGGTCCCACCGCCAGAGTCCACACTATGCATTGCCTGCTGTCAGTGCCACACGTCACTCCACCTCCTCCTGCTGCTGCTGTTGTATTTATCCTACTGCTGTCAGTGGTCCCACCGCCAGGGTCCACACTATGCATTGCCTGCTGCCAGTGCCACACATCACTCCACCTCCTCCTGCTGCTGTTGTATTTATCCTGCTGCTGTCAGTGGTCCCACCGCCAGGGTCCACACTATGCATTGACTCCGCCCCTTGGAGTTCAGTGTGTGTGTGGCTGTGGAGGAGAGAGGACCTCTCCTGCTGAGCTCCAGCGGATCCAGTTGTTGGAGTGAATCCTTGGGAAACCTTGCCTGTAATCTGGGACCCTGTCAAGGCTAAGCCGGTGAAGGAGGGGAGAAGGACTTCATTGGAGGGGTTTGGGCTCCCCTGAGCTGGAAGGCTCTGGGGGGGCCTGGGCCAGAGAAGCATCCCTGTCCTCCACAATGGAGGCTCATGAAGCTGGTGGCAGTGGTTTTTCGGTCAACGAGACTGTGAGTAAAACGGTTGAATGGCATCAGAAGGTGAAAAAGTCCAAGGATACATTAAAAGACTTACAGTTTGAACTTAAAAAGCGCATAAATAAATATGGCCAATCGTGGAAGCCGGCGTTTCTGAGGACAAATCCACAGTTGGTCAAACTCAGTACTCAAATTGATGAGCAAAGTGCTCTACTTGCGAAGTTAGAGGAGGAAGGTGGCATGTTTTCAGAAGGATTAAAATGTCAGCAAAGATTTGAGAAAATGAAGCAAGTGAAGGAAGTGGTTAAAGGAAAGGAGAAGGAAGATGGAAGTGTTTTGAGGCAGACTGTTCAACCGGGAGGGACTCCGGTATCTGCAGTGACTCAGCAAAATGCAACTGGTTTCATGGGAACTGATGCAGCCTCTCATGTGGCTGAAACAAACAGCAGTTTCATGGTGCGGTCTGTCCAAAGTCCAATAAGTGGGACACAATTAGCTAGTAATTTTCCATTGCAGTATGTGCAGACTATTCAAAGTCCTTACCAGACCTTTTCTGGAAACTTTCCAAATGCACAGTATATACAAAGTCATTTTCCTAACATGCAAAATTTTCCCCTTTCTCAACCCTCTCCTTTTTTTCCTTATGTGTCCCAGAACATTAATCCCAATGTGAATTACCCAAATGTGATTAACCCTTTCCCTGTTTGTTCTTCCCAGTTTTTGTCATCCCCTGTCATGTCATTTAATGATGGCCAGCGTTTTTTTTCAGAGAAAGATAACCTGTTGTTGCAGCCTTCACCTGAGGCTGGTATGCAGAAGATTACTGGAAGCGGAGAAGCTTCTAAGGTGCTGTCTCAGCGCCAGGACGATTCAGAAGCTGGAGGCATTGATTGTGGAGCAGGGGTAGTCCCTGTGACGGCGTTTCAGTGCCGGCAGGGCTTGCCCCTATCCAAAATGGCGACGGAGGCGGCGGGTAGTGAGAAGGGAGGAACCGGAAGTGACGTCAGCGGCACTTCCGGTTGCGCGGCGGCGGCAGATGGGATGGTTGGCGGCGATCAGGGGAGCAGGAGCAAAGAGAAAGCGGCGATTTCTGGGCCAGAAGGTTTGGGCACACATGGGGAAGTGTCCAAAGCTTCAGAAGGCCTGGGGGAAAAAAGCAAGGAAGACGGTGGAAGCAGTGGCGCTGGGCCAGGTATGATAACAGCCTTTGAGGCTGCTGCTAAAGTTTTTTCAAAAAAGAATGTGCAAGTTGAAGGTATGGAGGTGTCAGAGGCTGGTGGGAGTGAACAAGGAAAGGGTGGAGCAAGAAGTTTGGTACAAGCTGGGAAAAGGAGAGGGGTTGAAGAGGATCAGGCTGGAGAAGGGAAAAAGAGGTTGGTGGGAACAGGGAGGAAAGCAGGAGATGAGTACAAGGAAAGTGGTGGTAATAATATACCGGTGGTGAACAAACAACAAGTTGCACAGAATATGCAGGAGGTGGGATTGAAACAAAAGAGTGACGTTGGTTTTTCTTATGCGCAAATGTTGGAGAAAAGGGTGGATATAGGTGAAATGGCCACAAAAAATGATGAATATGGAATGTCGGCTAGAAATCGCAGAAATCTAGTGCGTGTGCGTTTCAAAAACAGTGATGGTATAACATATACCCGTAAAACTTTTATTCAATTACTGATGAAGATGGGGTTCAAGGCGGTGGATTTTTATGCCATTCTGGCTCCCGAAACCCCCCCCTCTTTTTTCGATGTTAGCTTCTTGTCCCCGACTGGTCTGGACACTTTCTGGGAGAAATATGAGTCTAATTGGAAGTTGAGTGAGGAGTGGAAGGGATTGTTCCCCCAGACTGTGTCTAGGCAGTCGTTGGACAAGAGGATAACGATCGTGGTCCCGAACGAATCCATACCTGTGCATGATTTGTTAGTATGGCTTAAAAACTATGGAGTACCATTGTCAGCTCCAAAAAAGGTTATGGATGAGTTCGGGATCTGGGGGGGTGGTTGGGAGCTAGTGGTAAGGTTGAACAGAGTGGGGAATGTTGTAAAACATATCCCCACGTCTGTCTTCATTGGCAGAGATAGGGTGACGGTCTTCTATCAGGGACAGCCGCGTGTGTGTCATAAATGTGGGTCGCGTAGCCACTACAGTATCTCTTGTAAAGAACTTAAATGTTCTCGGTGTCATGCCTTAGGTCACTTGGCAAAAGACTGTAAAGACATTAGATGTAGTATTTGTTTAAAAATAGGCCATCCTTATTCACAGTGTCCCGAATCGTTATCCAATATGGGGGAGGAGGTTTACAAAGAGATGGAGAAAATTTTAAAAGAGAATGAAGATGAGGTTGTCCCTGATGGGGGACCGTCACAGCCAGAATCCACCGTCTTGAAGGCCCAAACCATTATCCCCCCGTTTCTGTCGGTTTTGAAATCGGCAGTTCCACCTCTTCCTCCGCCTTCCTTGACTATTACAGGTGCAAAGATCCTTGCGGCACCTATAAGTGAAGAAACGGATCATGTCTTTAAAATTGATGATCTAAATAGGGAGAAAAATATATTTTCGGTCCCTAAAGGGGATGTCTCATTAAAAGAAAAAAATGTGGGGGATAAGAAGGAGGATGAGAAATGTGTAGAAAAGAAAAGTGGAGTAAAAAAATTTGAAAAGCCTAATATAGCAGGTAGTAAGAAAGCTTCAGAAAGGGAAAAAAACAGAACAAAACAAAAAATGGTAGAGGAGGAAGATGAATCTGGGTTCACTACGGTAATGAGTAAAAAAGACAGAAGAAAAATGATATCGGAGAAAAAATCGAAAGAAAAATTAGAGGAGGTTATGAGGAATAAGACTGTTATTACGGGAAATAAATATGAAACGTTATCTGATCATAGTGATAATGATGATTTGGACGTGGCAGCTGAGAGTATGGAGATATCTTCTTCAAAAAAAGAGGATACTTCAGTTTAAGGAAGGGTAAGCAATCTTTCATTTATCTTAATGGAGGTTCCCCCCCCTTTGAAACTAGTAACCATTAATGTTGCTAGTATGAGATCTGTAAGTGCTCATAGGGAAGCCATATTTTTTCTCGGTCAGATTGATGCCGACATTTTATTTTTGCAAGAGACCAGGCTTCAAGCATTATCAGATATTAGTGAAGTCAAGAGGGAGTGGTAATATGGTCCCTCTTATTGGTCTCTTGCGGCTGAGCCTTATACTGGGGTGGCGGTCCTTTTTAAGACCGACATGGTAACCTTCCGGCGGGTAAGTGAAATTGAGATGGGTAGGTGTTTGGTCTTGGACGTCTCTGTGAGGGGGCAAGACTTGAGGCTGATCAACATCTATGGCCCTCAGTCTGAGAGGGAGAGAAAGCGCCTCTTCACAGAGATCAAGCCATTCCTATTTAGAGCCCAGGAAGTGGTCTTTGGTGGTGATTTCAATACCGTAGTTAGGCTTAAGGACAGGAGAGGTACCAAGACCCGCCTGGGCTATGATAGCAATTTTTTGAATAGTATGGTCAGGGATGCTGGTCTGGTGGATGTGCATATAAAGCACACCCCGGATGACACGGGTTTCACTTATTTCTGTGGAGAACGTAGGAGTAGGATAGATAGGTTTTTTGTTAAGGAGAGCTCTGCTACCTCGCCCCCAGGGGTACAGGTGGTAGAGTTCTCTGATCACTGTATGCTATCTATGGTATTGAATGTTTCAGATGTCCCTCCTAAGGGGAGGGGTATTTGGAGATTAAATTCGTTGCTTTTGAAAGAGGAAAGAATAAGACAATCTTTCAGGGATTTTTTTCAGGCACAGGTTACTTTGCTGGACTGTTGTGACAGTAGGTCTGAGTGGTGGGAGATGGTTAAAAAACGGGCAGTAGGTCTTTTCAAGAACCTAGCGAAAAGAAGAGCTTTTGGTAAATATGTTGCCTACCAGCGTCTGAGACGGAAACTTGAAATCGCTGTCTCGGGGGAGGGCAATCCTGTAGAGATTGAAAGGATCAAGAGTCTGTTGCGCAAAAGTCAGTATGATCGGCATGCTTCTTTGCTTCTGGAAAGGGATTATGGGAAAAATCACTCACCAGACCCTTATCAGAATTGTAAAAAAAGTGTTGCAGTTAAGATCATTTATGGTCTCAAAGATAGTACAGGATCTCTGGTGAAGTCCAGAGCAGGGATTCTGGAAATCGTGAGATCCTTTTATGCAGAACTTTTGGGTAGCAGATCTCTTGATGAAACAGTGATGGAAACTTTCTTGTGTGATATTCCAGGACTGGAGAATTTGGATGTTTCTCTTGCGTTTTTGACGGAAAGAATTTCTGTTGAGGAAGTGGTGAAAGCCATAGAGCAACTTGCTATAAAAAAAACTCCAGGGCCAGATGGCTTGACGGCCGAGTTTTATAAGGTTTTCAAGGACATTTTGGCTCCTGAATTGGCAGAAGTTTACAGTCGCAGCCTTGCAGAGGATGAGCTTCCTCCCTCTATGAGAGAATCGGCAGTTATTCTTTTATCAAAGGGTAAAGATTCTTCAATGATTGAGAATTGGCGGCCCATCAGCCTTCTCAACGTTGACCGAAAGATTCTGGCCAAGATAATTTTTTGGCGTTTAAGTCAAGTGGCAAATGTGGTACTTTCTCGCCAGCAGCACTGTTCTGTCCAGGGGAGGAGTACTCTTTCAGCCGTATTGACGGTCCGGGAGATTCTGGAGAGATGCAGGGCTGCTGGTTGGGGGAAATACTTACTGGCGTTGGATCAAGCTAAAGCTTTTGATCGTGTCAATCACGAGTATTTGTGGATGCTCCTTAATAAGTATGGTCTGCCGGGGAGGTTCATTAATTGGCTTAAAGTTTTATATAAAGGTGCTGAAAGCTTCCCGCTTGTCAATGGTTGGGTTGGACAAACCTTTGAGGTTAGATCAGGGGTGCGTCAGGGGTGTCCTTTGAGTCCCCTGCTATATGCTTTTGCCATTGATCCTTTCATACGGAGGATTGAGGGTGGAGCTTTGTGTGGGGTGCCGTCTGGCATTCCTGGTGTACCTCCTCTCAAGGTTGTGGCCTATGCTGATGATGTGACTGTGGTGGTCTCTGGGCAGGAGGAGGCAGAAGGCGTTTGTGCGGAGGTTGCCCGTTACTCGTTGGCATCAGGCTCTAAGATCAACCAGGACAAGTGTGAGGCTTTCTGGATGGGTAAGGAAAATGAGAACTTCATGCTTCCGGTCTCTTTTCCGGCACCAAAAGAAAAGATTAAAATACTTGGCATAGAATTTGGCTTAGGTGATTATGGTCACCAAAATTGGGAAGGCAGGCTAAAATGTGCTGAGGTTAAGGTGATCCGCTGGAAAGGTTGGCGATTGTCTTTCGGAGAAAGGATTGACATAATCAAAACTTATTTGATTCCAATTATGTTATATGTCAGTTTTGTCTGTATTTTGCCAGTGTCTCTTCACACAAGGATCTACAGCTTGTTTTTCCAAATGCTTTGGGGAAATAAGATGAACCACGTTAAGAGAAATATCACTTATCGATCAAGGCAGAAGGGTGGCTTAGGAATGGTCAACCCGGTGGTTTTCTTTTCTCTGTTATTTATTAAAAACAACTTTGGGAGAATGTATGCGGAGGAGCTGCCTGGATGGATGGGTATTTTCCAGTCCTGGTTTAAACCTTTTCTCAGGCAATGGGAAAGTGGTGGTTTGGTGAAAAGACTGAGAGCCAGCACTGATTATCTGCCGGCCCATGTTGCACCGTGTCTGAAAGTGATCCGGCAATGGGAACTGACGAAGGAGGATATTATCTCGATCCCTAGGAAAGTCCTAGTGGAAAGAGTGGTTGAGACCTTTTTTCAGGACCCATTGGCCCTGAGAGATTGCCCAAGCCCCATTATGGAGGAGGGTTTGCGCTTGCTATGTTCTCCTAGGATTCCTAACAAATTCAGGGACCTGGCTTGGCTTTCCTTTCATGGCAGACTCTTTGTTAGGGGAAATTTGAAGTTCATAGGAGATCGGGATCGTGGTTGTCCTCATGAGGAGTGTGGTGGTGTGGAGGAGACCATGGACCATTTCCTTTTGAACTGTTCCTTTAAGAAAGAAGTATACAAACAGGTGGGTAGGGCTTTAGGTATTCCTTTTCTTGAGCGGCTTAGTTATGCGGAGTGGACATATGGTGCATTCAATAACCGGGGGTCATTTAATTTGGACACATTATTTTTAGTCAGCTTAGTGATTGGGTATTACACTTGGAATGCACGGTGTCAAATTGCGATCCATCAGAAAGTCCTCCCTGTCCAGGTGGTGGTGCATGGCATTATTGGTGAGGTTGGGAAAATTCGGGGTCTGGAGGAGAGGAGGTTAGGTCGGGAGGAATGGCGTCTGTTTTGGCGGAATGTCAAGCCTCCCTGATTTGGCCAAATTTCCTTTGGTGAGCTTTCTATTTCTCTTTCACTTAGTTAGATGACTTAAATTTGAGGAATGGCTTGCAAGCATAGGAGGAGTGTGATTGCTTAGTCTTTCTTACTGTAATGTGTATAGTGTAAATATTGTATAGTGTATATTCGAGACCAAATAGGTGTGGTTTAAGTTGATTTGGGTTTCAGTTTTTCTTTCTTTAGGAAATGGACTTGATATGGACTAAATATTGAGTGGTTTAGGCTATGGCCTAATGTTTGGGTTTGTTATTAATATTTATTTTGGTTATTTTTATAATTTTGTATAAAATAAGTTGCCGTATTCTTTAATAAAGAATTACTATGCATTGCCTGCTGTCAGTGCCACACGTCACTCCACCTCCTACTGCTGCTGTTGTATTTATCCTGCTGCTGTCCGTGGCCCCACCGCCAGAGTCCACACTATGCATTGCCTGCTGTCAGTGCCACACGTCACTCCACCTCCTCCTGCTGCTGCTGTTGTATTTATCCTACTGCTGTCAGTGGTCCCACCGCCAGGGTCCACACTATGCATTGCCTGCTGCCAGTGCCACCTCACTCCACCTCCTCCTGCTGCTGTTGTATTTATCCTGCTGCTGTCAGTGGTCCCACCGCCAGGGTCCACACTATGCATTGCCTGCTGTCAGTGCCACACGTCACTCCACCTCCTCCTGCTGTTGTTGCATTTATCCTGCTGCTGTCAGTGGTCCCACCGCCAGGGTCCATACTATGCATTGCCTGCTGTCAGTGCCACACGTCACTCCTCCTCCTACTGCTGCTGTTGTATTTATCCTGCTGCTGTCAGTGGTCCCACCGCCAGAGTCCACACTATGCATTGCCTGCTGTCAGTGCCACACGTCACTCCTCCTCCTACTGCTGCTGTTGTATTTATCCTGCTGCTGTCAGTGGTCCCACCGCCAGAGTCCACACTATGCATTGCCTGCTGTCAGTGCCACACGTCACTCCACCTCCTCCTGCTGCTGCTGTTGTATTTATCCTACTGCTGTCAGTGGTCCCACCGCCAGAGTCCACACTATGCATTGCCTGCTGTCAGTGCCACACGTCACTCTACCTCCTCCTGCTGCTGCTGTTGTATTTATCCTGCTGCTGTCAGTGGTCCCACCGCCAGGGTCCACACTATGCATTGCCTGCTGCCAGTGCCACACGTCACTCCACCTCCTACTGCTGCTGCTGTTGTATTTATCCTACTGCTGTCAGAGGTCCCACCACCAGGGTCCACACTATGCATTGCCCCGCCCCTTGGAGGTCAGTGTGAGTGTGGCTGCCGAGGAGAGAGGATCTCTCCGGCTGAGCTCCAGCGGATACAGCTGCTAGGGAGGATTCCCTTGAATTTCACCCAGGATCCAGGAACCTGTCCAGGCAGAACACCTAAGGAGGGAGAAGGACTTCGTGTGGAGGTTTTAGGCTCCCCTGGGCTGGACGGCTCTGGGGGGCCTGGGCCTTGAGAAGGCATCCCTGTCCTCCAGGATGGAGGCTCATAAAGCTATGGACAGTGGGTCAACGGTGGAAGAGACTGTGAGTAATGTTGTGGAATGGCACAAGAGTGTTAAACTGGTGCAGGAAACATTGAACTCATTACAGTTTGACTTAAAGAAACGTATAAACAAGTACGGTCAGTCATGGAAACCGGCTTTTTTAAGAACCAATCCGCAGTTGGTGAAACTGCAGGAGCAGATTGTGTTTCAGAAAAGGAAATTGGAGGAGTTAATAGTGAATGGCGGTATGCATGCTGAAGGATTGAAAAATCAAATGCGGTTCGAAAGTGACAAGGCGGGATTAGAGATGGATGCGAGTATGCGGAGCCCGAAAAGTGTACAGGGGCAGAGTACAATGCAGAATGCAAGCGGAATGGAAGGAACTGGTTCACCTGTTGTACCTGGATGCAGCAATATGCAGGCGCAAGTTATGCAGAACTCTACTGGATTAAGCAATATGCAAAGTTTTAATGGTTTTTTTTCCCCGCAGTACGGACAAAATATGCAGCAATTCCCAGGACAGTTGCAGCAGTATGGACTATATCCCAATTTACATTACCAGAGTTATGCAAGCAATGTGAATAACCCGTTTTTTCAGCAGAGTTTGGCGTTATCCCAATCCCCTTCCCCTTTTCCCAGTGTGTCCCCCAACCTTTTCCCCAGTGTTAATTCCCCAAATGTGTCAAATCCCTACCTGGTGAGTCCTTCCCCTGTGTGTAATCCCTCTGTATTGTCCGGTGGAATGTTTGGGCAAAGTTTGCCCTCACCTAAGATGGCCCCTGTGCTTGGAGTCGGCGTGGGGGCGGGGCCTAATGGCGGCGGCGGGGGAGGCGTTCACGAGCGGATTCCGTGCGTTGGGGGAGCTGGGGGAGCTTCTGTGGAGGTGGGCGAAGGTGGTCAGAACTCCCCCAATGCCCTGGGTGCGTCGGTATTGGCGGCGGAAGGCGGCGGCGAAACCGGAAGTGACGTCAGCGCTACTTCCGGTTCGGCGACAGTGCGTTCGGAGCGTCCAGTCCCAGGGGGTCAGCAGGATGGATGCTGCAGCTGAACCCCCTGGTGGAGGGGAAGGTGAGGGAGCTGGAGGCATTGAAAGTGGAGCAGCATCACTAGATGCTGCTCCAAAAGCACAGCAAAATGCAGGAGGCAACCAAACAGGTAACAAAACGGGGGGCACACAGGCTGCAAAAAGAAGGAGGGAGGAGGGGCTGGAGAAGAGGGAAGAAAGGAGTGTGAGAAAGGAGCAAGGGGAGGAGGGTGGGAGGAAGCTCAAATCTGATATGGTTAAACAAAAAGGATCTGAGGCTGGTTTAGATACTGTGCAGGGGGAGAAGGAGGGTGGGAGGAGGGCCAAAGCTGATGATAATGTGTCAGTGAATGAGCAAATTGAAGGTTCTGTGATTGAAAAAAAAAATGGGTCTTATGCAGGTATGATTAAGAAAAATGTGAGTAATGGAGTATTAAAGCAAGCTGTACATGATGTGGCGGGTCAATCCGCAGCAAATAGGAGAAATGTTGTAAGAGTGAGTTACAAGCCAGGTGGAAACAGTGCAACTTATACGAGGAAAACGTTTATTCAATTGCTGCTAAAGATGGGCTTCAAG
This sequence comes from Hyperolius riggenbachi, assembly GCF_040937935.1. Classification (NCBI taxonomy): domain Eukaryota; kingdom Metazoa; phylum Chordata; class Amphibia; order Anura; family Hyperoliidae; genus Hyperolius; species Hyperolius riggenbachi. The sequence goes on along the minus strand of NC_090655.1, from coordinate 291,652,199 downwards.
GCGGTGGACTTTTATGCCATTTTGGCTCCTGAAACCCCCTCCTTTTTTGATGTTAGCTTTTTGTCCCCGACCGGTCTAGACACTTTCTGGGAGAAATATGAGAAAAACTGGAAAGCAAGTGAGGAGTGGGCTTGGTTGGTTCCCCAGTCTGTGTCTGGACGGTCTTTGGACAAAAAGGTGACAATTGTGGTCCCGAATGAATCCATTCCTGTGCATGATATCATGGTGTGGCTCAGGAACTATGGGAAACCATTAAATGAGCCAAGAAAGGTGATGGATGAGTTTGGGATCTGGGGGGGAGGTTGTGAGCTAATGGTAAGATTGGACAGAGTGGGGAATGTGGTCAAGCACATCCCTACGTCTGTCTTTATTGGAAAGGACAGGGTGACGGCCTACTATCAGGGACAGCCTCGGGCGTGTTATAAATGCGGTTCTCGAAGTCATTATAGCATTTCCTGTAAGGAGGTGAAATGTTCGCGTTGCCATGCTTTGGGGCACTTGGCAAAAGATTGTAAGGATATACGTTGTAGTATATGTCTCAAGTTGGGACACCCGTATGTGAAGTGCCCTGAAGCATGGGCAAATGTGGACGAGGAGGTGGAAAAGGAAATGGAAAAAATCTTAGAGGAAGACCGTGAGGAGGGGGAAGTCGCTGGTGGTGGGCCGTCATGTCCAGAGTCCACCGTCTTGAAGCCCCAGGTGAAAGAGCCGATTTTTTCATCGGTACTAAGATCAATGCCTCCACCTCCCCCCCCCCCCTTCTTTGGTACCGGTGGTTGCCAAATTACCGGAAGGTACTTTGGGTACAGAGGCGGTTTTTAAGGTTGCAGCACCAGGTGATGGGAAAAACATTTTTTCCATATACAAGGAAGGAGTTTCTCAAGATGAAGGGGAAACTCCTTCTGAAACAAATAGGGAGAAAAATGCTCCTAAAACGAAAAAGGCAGAAGATGGGGAAAAGGGGAAGAAAAACAACAAAACCCCAAAAGAAGCAAAAGCAATAGGTGCCGGTGGGAGGGGGAGGAACAAACAAAGTGAGGAGGTGAAAGGGAAAGAGGTTGAGGATGAAGGAGAATTTATAGAAGTTAAATCTGCAAAGGAAAAGAGGAAAGAAAGGAGGATGCTCCAAACAGAGAAAAAAATAAATGAGAAATTGGAAGAGATTAAGAAGAAGAAATTGGTTAACGTGAAAAATAAATTTAATGCATTATCTGACCAATCTGATATGTCAGAAGGGAATGGTGTAAATAGTGATGATGAGGCTGGGGTGGCGGATATGGAAGTATCCTCTGGTACAGTCTAAGGAAGGCTAAGCAAACTCATTCACTCTGATGGAGGTTCCCCCCCTTTGAAACCGGCAACCATTAATGTTGCTAGTATGAGATCTGTGAGTGCTCGTAGGGAAGCCATATTTTTTCTCGGACAGTTTGATGCCGACATTTTATTTTTGCAGGAGACCATGCTACAAACGCTGGATGACATACATGAAGTTAAGAGGGACTGGCATTATGGTCCCTCTTACTGGTCTCTTGCGGCTGAGACTCATACTGGGGTGGCGGTCCTTTTTAAGACCGACATGGTAACTTTCCGGCGAGTAAGTGAGGTGGAGATGGGGCGATGCTTGGTCATGGACGTCTCTGTGAGGGGGCAAGATTTGAGGCTGATTAACATCTATGGGCCTCAGTCTGAAAAGGAAAGGAAGCGCCTCTTCACAGAGATCAAACCATTTCTGTTTACAGCCCAGGAGGTGGTCTTTGGTGGTGATTTCAATACCGTAGTCAGGTTAAAGGACAGGAGAGGTGCCAAGACCCGCCTGGGCTATGATAGTAACTTTTTGAATAATATGATTAGAGATGCTGGTCTGGTAGACGTACATATAAAGCACAATCCAGACAACACAGGGTTCACTTTTTTCTGTGGTGAGCGTAGAAGTAGGATAGATAGGTTTTTTGTTAAGGAGAGCTCTGCTACCTCATCCCCAAAGGTGCAGGTGGTGGAGTTCTCTGATCACTGTATTATGTCTATGGTGTTGAATGTTGCAGATGTCCCTCCGAAAGGAAGGGGTATCTGGAGATTAAATTCGTTGCTGTTGAAGGAGGAAAATGTGAGACAATCTTTTAGGGATTTTTTTCAGGCACAGGTTACTCTACTGGACTGTTGCAGCAGTAGGTCTGAGTGGTGGGAGATGGTCAAAAGGAGGGCAGTAGGTCTTTTCAAGAACATAGCAAAAAAGAGAGCCTTTGGTAGATATGTTACCTACCAGCGTCTGAGGCGGAAACTTGAAATCGCTGTCTCGGGGGATGGAGATCCTGGGGAGATCAAAAGGATCAAGGATCTGTTACGCAAGAGTCAGTATGACCGGCACACTTCTTTGCTTCTGGAAAGGGATTACGGTAAAAGTCACTCGCCGGACCCTTATCAGAACTGCAAACAAAGTGTAGCAGTTAAAGTCATCTATGGTCTCAAGGATAGTACAGGATCCCTGGTGCAGTCCAGAGCAGGGATTCTGGAAATCGTTAGATCCTTTTATTCTGAACTGTTGGGTAGTAGACCCCTTGATGAGACAGCGATGGAATCTTTCTTGTGTAATATTCCAGGACTGGAAGATATAGAGGTTCCCCTTGCGTTTTTGACGGAAAAGATTTCTGCTGAAGAAGTGGTGAAAGCCATAGAGTGTCTTGCTGTCAAGAAAACGCCGGGTCCGGATGGACTGACGGCAGAATTTTACAAAGTCTTTCAAGATATTCTGGCCCCTGAGTTAGCAGAAGTGTACAATCGCAGCCTTGCAGAGGATGAGCTTCCTCCCTCTATGAGAGGATCAGCAGTTATACTTCTGTCAAAGGGTAAAGATTCTTCAATGATTGAGAATTGGCGGCCTATCAGCCTTCTCAATGTTGACCGAAAGATTCTGGCTAAAATAATTTTTTGGCGCTTAAGTCAGGTGGCAAATGAGGTGCTTTCTCGCCAGCAGCATTGTTCTGTCCAGGGTAGAAGTACTTTTTCAGCCGTATTAACGGTCCGGGAGATTCTGGAGAGATGCAGGGCTGCTGGTTGGGGAAAGTACTTACTGGCGTTGGATCAGGCAAAGGCTTTTGATCGTGTCAATCATGAGTATCTGTGGATGCTCCTTAGTAAATATGGTCTGCCAGGGAGGTTTATCAATTGGCTGAAAGTGTTGTATAAAGGTGCTGAAAGCTTCCCGCTTGTCAATGGTTGGGTCGGACAGACCTTTGAGGTTAGATCAGGGGTGCGTCAGGGGTGTCCTTTGAGTCCCCTGCTATATGCTTTTGCCATTGATCCTTTCATACGAAGGATTGAGGGTGGAGCTTTGTGTGGGGTGCCATCGGGCATTGCTGGCGTGCCTCCTCTCAAGGTTGTGGCCTATGCGGATGATGTGACTGTGGTAATCTCTGGACAGAAGGAGGCGGAAGGTGTTTGTGCGGAGGTTGCCCGTTACTCATTGGCATCAGGTTCAATGATCAATCAGGATAAGTGTGAGGCTTTCTGGATGGGCAAGGAAAATGAGAACTTCATGCTTCCGGTCTCTTTTCCGGCACCAAAGGAAAAGATTAAAATACTTGGCATAGAATTTGGCCTGGGTGACTATGGTCACCAAAATTGGGAAAGCAGACTAAAGTGTGCCGAGGCTAAGGTGATCCGCTGGAAAGGTTGGCGATTGACTTTCAGAGAAAGGATTGACATAGTCAAGACCTATCTGATTCCAATTATGTTATATGTCAGTTTTGTCTGTATTTTGCCAGTGTCTCTTCACACAAGAATCTACAGCTTGTTTTTCCAAATGCTTTGGGGAAACAAGATGAACCACGTTAAGAGGAATGTCACTTATCAATCAAGGCAGAAGGGTGGCTTAGGGATGGTCAACCCGGTGGTTTTCTTTTCTCTGTTATTTATTAAACACAATCTTGGTAAAATGTATGCGGAGGAACTGCCTGGATGGATGGGTATTTTTCAGTCCTGGTTTAGGCCTTTTCTCAGACAATGGGAAAGTGGTGGTTTAGTGAAAAGACTGAGAGCTGGTCCTGGCTATCTTCCGGCCTATGTTGCACCATGTCTGAAAGCAATGAGGCAGTGGGAACTGACGAGGGAGGAGATCACTTCAATCCCTAGGAAATCCCTGGAGGAGAGAGTGATTGAGACCTTCTTTAAGGACCCATTGGCCCTGAGAGATTGCCCAAGCCCAATTATGGAGGAGGGTTTGCGCTTGCTATGTTCTCCTAGGATTCCTAACAAATTCAGGGATTTGGCTTGGCTTTCCTTCCACGGCAGACTCTTTGTTAGAGGTAACTTGAAGTTCATTGGGGATAGGGATCGTGGTTGTCCTCATGAGGAGTGTGGCGGGGTGGAGGAGACCATGGACCATTTCCTAGTGGACTGTTCCTTTAAGAAAGAAGTATACAAACAGGTGGGTAGGGCTTTGGGTATTCCTTTCCTAGAGCGGCTTAGTTATGCGGAGTGGACATATGGGGCATTCAATAACCGGGGGTCATTTAATTTGGACACTTTATTTTTAGTTAGTCTAGTGATTCGATATTACACTTGGAATGCACGGTGTCAAATTACGATCCATCAGAAAGTCCTCCCTGTCCAGGTGGTGGTGCATGGCATATTGGGTGAGGTTGGGAAAATTCGGGGTCTTGAGGAGGGTAGGTTGAGTCGGGGGGAGTGGTGTTTGCTGTGGCGGAACATTAAGCCTCCATGACTTGGCCAAACCTTCTCTTTGGTGAGCTTTCTTTCTCTCTTCACGTAGTTAGATGATCTAAATTGAGGAATGGTTTGCAAGCATAAGGTGGTGTAAGGTTGCTTAGCCTTTCTTGCGGGAAGGTAAAATGTATATAGTATTGTAATATAGTGTATAGTAAGCCCAGGTGGCAAGATTAAACTGAAGTCCTCAGTTAAGAAGTATAAACTTGGAAGGGATCAAGTTATGTGATGGCATGATTAATGCATTTTGATTTAGTCCCCTATAGGTATGGACTTATCAGAGACTAAAGTACTAAGGTACTTAAGGCGGTTAGCCTAATGTTTTTGTTATTTATTGATTTCTTTTTAAAATTTTGTATATATGTTGCAGTCTTTTAATAAAAAGAATTACTATGCATTGCCTGCTGTCAGTGCCACACGTCACTCCACCTCCTACTGCTGCTGTTGTATTTATCCTGCTGCTGTCAGTGGTCCCACCGCCAGAGTCCACACTATGCATTGCCTGCTGTCAGTGCCACACGTCACTCCACCTCCTCCTGCTGCTGCTGTTGTATTTATCCTACTGCTGTCAGTGGTCCCACCGCCAGGGTCCACACTATGCATTGCCTGCTGCCAGTGCCACACGTCACTCCACCTCCTCCTGCTGCTGTTGTATTTATCCTGCTGCTGTCAGTGGTCCCACCGCCAGAGTCCACACTATGCATTGCCTGCTGTCAGTGCCACACGTCACTCCACCTCCTCCTGCTGCTGTTGTATTTATCCTGCTGCTGTCAGTGGTCCCACCGCCAGGGTCCACACTATGCATTGCCTGCTGTCAGTGCCACACGTCACTCCACCTCCTACTGCTGCTGTTGTATTTATCCTGCTGCTGTCAGTGGTCCCACCGCCAGAGTCCACACTATGCATTGCCTGCTGTCAGTGCCACACGTCACTCCACCTCCTACTGCTGCTGTTGTATTTATCCTGCTGCTGTCAGTGGTCCCACCGCCAGAGTCCACACTATGCATTGCCTGCTGTCAGTGCCACACGTCACTCCACCTCCTCCTGCTGCTGCTGTTGTATTTATCCTACTGCTGTCAGTGGTCCCACCGCCAGGGTCCACACTATGCATTGCCTGCTGCCAGTGCCACACGTCACTCCACCTCCTCCTGCTGCTGTTGTATTTATCCTGCTGCTGTCAGTGGTCCCACCGCCAAAGTCCACACTATGCATTGCCTGCTGTCAGTGCCACACGTCACTCCACCTCCTCCTGCTGCTGTTGTATTTATCCTGCTGCTGTCAGTGGTCCCACCGCCAGGGTCCACACTATGCATTGCCTGCTGTCAGTGCCACACGTCACTCCACCTCCTACTGCTGCTGTTGTATTTATCCTGCTGCTGTCAGTGGTCCCACCGCCAGAGTCCACACTATGCATTGCCTGCTGTCAGTGCCACACATCACTCCACCTCCTCCTGCTGCTGCTGTTGTATTTATCCTACTGCTGTCAGTGGTCCCACCGCCAGGGTCCACACTATGCATTGCCTGCTGCCAGTGCCACACGTCACTCCACCTCCTACTGCTGCTGTTGTATTTATCCTGCTGCTGTCAGTGGTCCCACCGCCAGAGTCCACACTATGCATTGCCTGCTGTCAGTGCCACACGTCACTCCACCTCCTCCTGCTGCTGCTGTTGTATTTATCCTGCTGCTGTCAGTGGTCCCACCGCCAGAGTCCACACTATGCATTGCCTGCTGTCAGTGCCACACGTCACTCCTCCTCCTACTGCTGCTGTTGTATTTATCCTGCTGCTGTCAGTGGTCCCACCGCCAGAGTCCACACTATGCATTGCCTGCTGTCAGTGCCACACGTCACTCCACCTCCTCCTGCTGCTGCTGTAGTATTTATCCTGCTGCTGTCAGTGGTCCCACCAACAGAGTCCACACTATGCATTGCCTGCTGTCAGTGCCACACGTCACTCCTCCTCCTACTGCTGCTGTTGTATTTATCCTGCTGCTGTCAGTGGTCCCACCGCCAGAGTCCACACTATGCATTGCCTGCTGTCAGTGCCACACGTCACTCCTCCTCCTACTGCTGCTGTTGTATTTATCCTGCTGCTGTCAGTGGTCCCACCGCCAGAGTCCACACAATGCATTGCCTGCTGCCAGTGCCACACGTCACTCCTCCTACTACTGCTGCTGTTGTATTTATCCTGCTGCTGTCAGTGGTCCCACCGCCAGAGTCCACACTATGCATTGCCTGCTGTCAGTGCCACACGTCACTCCACCTCCTCCTACTGCTGCTGTTGTATTTATCCTGCTGCTGTCAGTGGTCCCACCACCAGGGTCCACACAATGCATTGCCTGCTGCCAGTGCCACACGTCACTCCACCTCCTCCTGCTGCTGTTGTATTTATCCTGCTGCTGTCAGTGGTCCCACCGCCAGAGTCCACACAATGCATTGCCTGCTGTCAGTGCCACACGTCACTCCTCCTCCTACTGCTGCTGTTGTATTTATCCTGCTGCTGTCAGTGGTCCCACCGCCAGGGTCCACACTATGCATTGCCTGCTGCCAGTGCCACACGTCACGTTTTCAGTTTTGTTTTTTTAAGTACACCTATTTCAATGTGAATTCACTTTAAAAAAACACACACAAAAAACCCCTGAATTCACGAATACGAATTTTTAACGAAGTTTTAGGCGTAACCTCGAACCGAATATGAACTCGAACCGAATTTCGTGGTTGGAGGTGAATTCAAATGACATGCGGACCCGAATTTAAATGAACCCGAACCGAATTTTGATACATCTGAGCATGCCTGATTTATACCTGCCCGGTGTCAGACTCCATGCGGTGTCCGTCCATCTCGCCAGGCAGCCCCATACACGCTAGTGGCACATTTATACATTACCTGCCCGGTGTCAGCCTCCATGCAGTGTCCGTCCATCTCACCAGGCAGCCCCATACACACTAGTGGCACATTTATACATTACCTGCCCGGTGTCAGCCTCCATGCAGTGTCCGTCCATCTCGCCAGGCAGCCCCATACACGCTAGTGGCACATTTATACATTACCTGCCCGGTGTCAGCCTCCATGCAGTGTCCGTCCATCTCGCCAGGCAGCCCCATACACGCTAGCGGCACATTTATACATTACCTGCCCAGTGTCAGCCTCCATGCGGTGTCCGTCCATCTCGCCAGGCAGCCCCATACACGCTAGCGGCACATAGCCACTGACGTCAGAAGCTTTACGCTGCTAGCGTGTACGCGTGTATGCGGCTGCCGGCGAGATGGACAGACACCACGCAGAGGATGACACCGGACAGGTAACATATAAATACACACACTGGGGGGGGGCACATTTATACATTAGGGGAGCAGCGGCAGGTGGACGCGGCGGCTCAGCCGATTCCCTGAAGATTTCATGCTGAAATCGGAGGGGAATCGCCCTGTAGTGTATGGGCAGATTCATCAAGAGACAAATTTATCTCTAATCAGATTCAATTAGGCATAAATTTGTCTCTTTGTCAAACATAATTTGCCCATAAGCCTCAGGTCTATGGGCACCTTAATACTCTTGTAGCTGGATATTAATACATACATATATACTCCTATATATATTTACAAATGTTATTGTATTATTATTATTTTATATATACAGTATAGCCGTATCTCTTCTTCCATCCCTCTGTCCAATGAGCAACCAAACTGCTGCACACTGCAGCTCCTATTGGACAGATCAGTGGAGGGGGGACTAGAAATCACTGGGCCTCCCTGCAAAACTTGGGAAACGCCCTCCACCATTCTAACTTTTATTTTACTAATTCATTAGAAAAAAGTCCATAGAGTTGTGCTTTCTCTTCCTCTTTCAGTGCCTCCTCTGCCCCCTCAACCACACACACATACACACACTGTACACACTGTACACACACACACACTGTACACACACACACACACACACACACACACACACTGTACACACACACACACACACACACACACACACACACACACACACACACACACACACTGTACACACACACACACGCTGTACACACACACACACACACACACACACACACACACTGTACACACACACACTGTACACACACACACACACACACACACACTGTACACACACACACACACACACACACACTGTACACATACACACTGTACACACACACACACACACACACACACACACTGTACACACCCACACCCACACACACACACTGTACACACACACACACACACACACCCACACACACTGTACACACACACACACACATACACACACACGCACGCACGGACGCACGCACGCACGCACACACAAACACACACACACACACACGTGCCTCCTCTGTACCTGTGTGAAAGCCCCCTTAAAGTGTAACTGTCGGGCATAAAATCAAAGATCAATTCTTTATTTTTATCTGGTAAACGAGTAATAAGGATGCTAATCAGGCAATGCAAAAGTTAAAATCTCTATTACTTTTCTTGTTGATAAATGATCATTCCCCAGTTTACCTGACTCTTATTTGGTACACACAAAATCTGCTACACAAAAAGGAAGTTGCAGGGCATGCTGGGTTGTCCTTTTTTGCTTCTCTATTTCCCCTCAGACTTAACTAATGCAGCCTGATTGGCTGAAGCCTCTTTCCCTCCTGTTTCCCCGCCCACACCTCTGTTCCTCTCTGATTGGCCAATACTTCTCATGCTGAGACAATGCACTTTCTATAGTGGTGGGTGGGCAATGCATACACAATCAGGCAGAGGAGAGTAAGGGAGGAAATATAATCAGGATTGGCTTCAAAACAGCCACAGTTAAAGTGGGAAATGCTAAGAAGGATTTTCTCTTTTTTTACTGTAGAAAAATCACTAAAAACAAAATGTGGACAGTGCAACACATATGTTATGTAAGTAGAGGAAGTATTTATCTACTTATATATGTGTGTTTGTTTTCTGAGATAGTATGGCTGACAGCTCCTCTTTAAATGCCTCCTGTGTGAATGCGATCTCATTATTTTCTGTAATCATGTTGCACAACTTCTGCCATAAGAAGCTCTCAGGCTCGGTCACATTTCAGCTGGAACATTAATTTGCCTTCTCAAAACAGAAGGAATTTGTGATTATTCAGGTCGGAGTGAGCAATTGTCTCCCACAATGCACCACTTCTGAATATGCAAATCGTCCCTTTGTTGCCCGTGAAAACTAGCCACACCCCCAGAACCACTGGAATGCAAAGATGCGCCCGCTTGTTTTAGCTTTCAGGGACAACAAAGGGATGATTTGCATATTCAGCAGTGGTGCATTGTGGGACATCTGAAATGCTCACTCCAACCTGAATAATCACAAATACCTTCTGTGTTATGAAGGCAAATTTCTCTTCATTTTAGTAAGAGGGCTTTTTGGTCCCTTTTAGCCCCTTACACACTCCTGGGAGTTGTGGTTCACCATGAATAGTTACATGACCTTATATAAGTACATATATACTTCTATAATACTGTCATGGATGATAGTTATAGATGTAAAAAATCTAACATGAGCACATAGCATAACCCCTAATATGGCCAGTCTGTGAGCAGTGACATCACAGCAATACAGATACACATTTATTCTATATTACTGCTGATTACTCACCTGTTCTGCGCTCTGTAACATTGTCCTCCTCTTTACTTGTCCCCATCATGTCTCCCTCCTCCATAGACTGCTGATCACTCCTCACATATGTCTCTTCTTCTTCCTCTTTACTTGTCCTCATCATGTCTCCCTCCTCCATAGACTGCTGATCACTCCTCACATATGTCTCTTCTTCTTCCTCTTTACTTGTCCTCATCATGTCACCCTCCTCCATAGTCTGCTGATCACTCCTCACATACGTCTCTTCTGCTTCCTCTTTACTTGTCCTCATCATGTCACCCTCCTCCATAGAGTGCTGATCACTCCTCACATATGTCTCTTCTTCTTCCTCTTTACTTGTCCTCATCATGTCTCCCTCCTCCATAGACTGCTGATCACTCCTCACATATGTCTCTTCTTCTTCCTCTTTACTTGTCCTCCTCATGTCACCCTCCCCCATAGACTGCTGATCACTCCTCACATACGTCTCTTCTGCTTCCTCTTTACTTGTCCTCATCATGTCACCCTCCTCCATAGAGTGCTGATCACTCCTCACATATGTCTCTTCTTCTTCCTCTTTACTTGTCCCCTTCATGCCTCCCTCCTCCATATACTGCTGATCACTCCTCACATATGTCTCTTCTTCTTCCTCTTTACTTGTCCTCATCATGTCACCCTCCTCCATAGACTGCTGATCACTCCTCACATACGTCTCTTCTGCTTCCTCTTTACTTGTCCTCATCATGTCACCCTCCTCCATAGAGTGCTGATCACTCCTCACATATGTCTCTTCTTCTTCCTCTTTACTTGTCCCCTTCATGCCTCCCTCCTCCATATACTGCTGATCACTCCTCACATATGTCTCTTCTTCTTCCTCTTTACTTGTCCTCATCATGTCACCCTCCTCCATAGACTGCTGATCACTCCTCACATATATCTCTTCTTCTTCCTCTTTACATGACCTCATCACATCTCCCTCCTCCATAGACTGCTGATCACTCCTCACATACGTCTCTTCTTCTTCCTCTTTACTTGTCCTCATCATGTCACCATCCTCCATAGACTGCTGATCACTCCTCACATATGTCTCTTCTTCTTCCTCTTTACTTGTCCTCATGTCACCCTCCTCCATAGACTGCTGATCACTCCTCACATACGTCTCTTCTTCTTCCTCTTTACTTGTCCTCATGTCACCCTCCTTCATAGACTGCTGATCACTCCTCACATATGTCTCTTCTTCTTCCTCTTTACTTGTCCTCATCATGTCACCCTCCTCCATAGACTGCTGATCACTCCTCACATACGTCTCTTCTTCTTCCTCTTTACTTGTCCTCATCATGTCACCCCCCTCCATAGACTGCTGATCACTCCTCACATATGTCTCTTCTTCTTCCTCTTTAACCACAACACTTACATGTATCAGTTCTCCACCCTAAGTTCACAAAGTGAAAGATAATGTATGTAATGTAATGTAATATGTGAACACAGATAACAGCATATACAGGAAGAAAGAATGTGTCATGGTTTGGGGTCTCCAGGGACCCTCAGTCCAACCTACCTGATAATGGTGGGGGATGGTGGGATCTTCCTGTGGACAATCCCGGGAATAAAGAGGACCTGTACATCTCTCTGGTGGGTTTTTGTTACTGGATACATCTGTAGGAAACACACACACTGACTGAATACATTGTCTCTATGTGATTATCAGATGATGGGGGATCTAGGTGGACAATCCTGGGAATAAAGAGGACCTGTACATCTCTCTGGTGGGTTTCTGTTACTGGAGACATCTGTAGGAAACACACACACTGACTGAATACATTGTCTCTATGTGATTATCAGATGATGGGGGATCTAGGTGGACAATCCTGGGAATAAAGAGGACCTGTACACCTCTCTGGTGGGTTTCTGTTACTGGAGACATCTGTAGGAAACACACACACTGACTGAATACATTGTCTCTATGTGATTATCAGATGATGGGGGATCTAGGTGGACAATCCTGTGAATAAAGAGGACCTGTACATCTCTCTGGTGGGTTCCTGTTACTGGATACATCTGTAGGAAACACACACACTGACTGAATACATTGTCTCTATGTGATTATCAGATAATGGGGGATCTAGGTGGACACTCCTAGGAATAAAGAGGACCTGTACATCTCTCTGGTGGGTTTCTGTTACTGGATGCATCTGTAGGAAACACACACACTGACTGAATACATTGTCTCTATGTGATTATCAGATGATGGGGGATCTAGGTGGACAATCCTGGGAATAAAGAGGACCTGTACATCTCTCTGGTGGGTTTCTGTTACTGGACACATCTGTAGAAAAAATACTACATTGTCTCTATGTGATTATCAGATGATGGAGGATCTAGGTGGACCCCAAGTACTGCTCTCTCCTGTACAAAACATGAAAGTCTCCTCTTACCCAGTGATGTGAGGGGCGGCTGATTCTCCATCATGGGGTCCTTGTAGAGGTCATTGTGTTTTATATACTGCCACTCCTGCATGGATAAATAGATGGTGACATCCTGACACCTTATAGGAACCTGACACACACAATGATACAGTCACCACCCAGATATGTCCCTTGCTGTTACTGGATAATATCCCATAATTCCCAGCACTGCTCACCTCTCCTGTCAGCAGCTCAATCATCTTCCCAGTGATTTCCAGAATCTTCTGCTTTTTGTGTCCATCAGATATCAGGGAGTGAGATGGGGGCACTGTGATGGTCACATGATCACCAGACTTCACTGGAGGAAAACTCTGTATAGAAAGACCAACAGTAATGTCACATGACCTCCCAGAATCTTCCTCACCTCTCCAGTCAGCTCAGTGCAGGGCCGGGGCAAGGTTCTCCAGCACTAGAGGCGGAGATTCCAAATTGCCCTCCCCCTGTCAATAGTGTCCCCCCAGTACAGGTAGTGAGGTGTGCCCAAAGGAGGGAGAGTGAGGGAGAGATCGGCACTGCAAAACTGCTTTTATTCCAAAAAGAGGCACTGTGAAGCAATAGAAGTCAAAGTGAACAAAACTGTAACATACCAGTGCTATGGAGCGGTGTGGTAGCGGTGGGTGCCGGGCACTAATAGCCTCATGGCCGTTTTGCACCGCAATGCGCTTCCACAGAGGCAGCGTGAAACGGCAGTCAGGCTATTAATGCTTCTTTCTGGAATAAAAGCAGTTTTGCAGTGCCGATCTCTCCCTTGCTCTCCCCCCTTTATGAAAATAATGAGAGACACCACTAGAGGGAGACAGAGAGAAGATGCTGCAAGCCTGTGAGATGGCTGAGTTCCAGGAGCAGCACTTCATGCTCAGCCTGTGACTCTGCACTGGCCAGGCAAGGGGGGCACAGGTGAGTCCTCAGAGCTGTGTGCTCAGAGGCTAGAGCCTCCCCAGCCTTTACCCGGAGCTGGTTGTGCATTTTATTTCTAGAGATAAGAGTGATGTCATGTGACCTCCCAGAATCCCCCTCACCTCTCCAGTCACCTGCGTGTTATATTACTAGAGATAAGAGTGACATCATGTGACATCCCAGAATCCTCCTAACCTCTCCGGTCACCTGTGTGTTATATTACTAGAGATAAGAGTGACATCATGTGACCTCCCAGAATCCCCCTCACCTCTCCAGTCACCTGTGTGTTATATTACTAGAGAAGAGTGACGTCATGTGACCTCCCAGAATCCCCCTCACCTCTCCAGTCACCTGTGTGTTATGTTACTAGAGAAGAGTGACGTCATGTGATCTCCCAGAATCCTCCTCACCTCTCCGGTCACCTGTGTGTTATATTACTAGAGATAAGAGTGACGTCATGTGACCTCCCAGAATCCCCCTCACCTGTGTGTTATATTACTAGAGATAAGAGTGATGTCATGTGACCTCTCAGAATCCCCCTCACCTCTCCAGTCACCTGTGTGTTATATTACTAGAGAAGAGTGACGTCATGTGACCTCCCAGAATCCCCCTCACCTCTCCAGTCACCTGTGTGTTATGTTACTAGAGAAGAGTGACGTCATGTGACCTCCCAGAATCCCCTCACCTCTCCAGTCACCTGTGTGTTATATTACTAGAGATAAGAGTGATGTCATGTGACCTCCCAGAATCCCCCTCACCTCTCCAGTCACCTGCGTGTTATATTACTAGAGATAAGAGTGACATCATGTGACATCCCAGAATCCTCCTAACCTCTCCGGTCACCTGTGTGTTATATTACTAGAGATAAGAGTGACATCATGTGACCTCCCAGAATCCCCCTCACCTCTCCAGTCACCTGTGTGTTATATTACTAGAGAAGAGTGACGTCATGTGACCTCCCAGAATCCCCCTCACCTCTCCAGTCACCTGTGTGTTATGTTACTAGAGAAGAGTGACGTCATGTGATCTCCCAGAATCCTCCTCACCTCTCCGGTCACCTGTGTGTTATATTACTAGAGATAAGAGTGACGTCATGTGACCTCCCAGAATCCCCCTCACCTGTGTGTTATATTACTAGAGATAAGAGTGATGTCATGTGACCTCTCAGAATCCCCCTCACCTCTCCAGTCACCTGTGTGTTATATTACTAGAGATAAGAGTAATGTCATGTGACCTCCCAGAATCCTCCTCACCTCTCCGGTCACCTGTGTGTTATATTACTAGAGATAAGAGTGATGTCATGTGACCTCCCAGAATCCCCTCACCTCTCCAGTCACCTGTGTGTTATATTACTAGAGATAAGAGTGATGTCATGTGACCTCCCAGAATCCCCCTCACCTCTCCAGTCACCTGTGTTGTATTACTAGAGATAAGAGTGATGTCATGTGACCTCCCAGAATCCCCCTCACCTCTCCAGTCACCTGTGTTGTATTACTAGAGATAAGAGTGATGTCATGTGACCTCCCAGAATCCCCCTCACCTCTCCAGTCACCTGCGTGTTATATTACTAGAGATAAGAGTGACATCATGTGACATCCCAGAATCCTCCTCACCTCTCCGGTCACCTGTGTGTTATATTACTAGAGAAGAGTGACGTCATGTGACCTCCCAGAATCCTCCTCACCTCTCCAGTCACCTGTATGTTATGTTACTAGAGAAGAGTGACATCATGTGACCTCCCAGAATCCCCTCACCTCTCCAGTCACCTGTGTTATATTACTAGAGATCAGTGTGACGTCATGTGACCTCCCAGAATCCCCTCACCTGTGTGTTATATTACTAGAGATAAGAGTGATGTCACGTGACCTCCCAGAATCCCCCTCACCTTTCCAGTCACGTGTGTTATATTACTAGAGATAAGAGTGACATCATGTGACCTCCCAGAATCCTCCTCACCTCTCCAGTCACTTGTGTGTTATATTACTAGAGGTAAGAGTGATGTCATGTCACCTCCCAGAATCCCCCTCACCTATCTAGTCACCTGTGTGTTATATTACTAGAAATAAGAGTGATGCCATGTTACCTCCCAGAATCCCCCTCACCTCTCCGGTCACCTGTGTGTTATATTACTAGAGATAAGAGTGATGTCATGTGACCTCCCAGAATCCCCCTCACCTATCCAGTCACCTGTGTGTTATATTACTAGAAATAAGAGTGATGTAATGTGACCTCCCAGAATCCCTCTCACCTCTCCAGTCACCTGTGTTTTATATTACTAGAGATAAGAGTGATGTCATGTGACCTCCCAGAATCCCCCTCACCTCTCCAGTCAGCAGACAGATGATCTCCAGGGTGAGGTTGAATATCCTCTCAGTCATGTGACTCTGGTCCTCCTCCATCCTCAGTGATGTGGCCATGTGATCCATACAGGGTGCTGCTGCCTTTAGATAGATAAGGGGAGGATAATTTAGGTTGCACAGTTGTCAGTGGTGAAACTACCAATACAGGATCCCCCTCCCCCCAGCACTCCCCATTGCTGTCACTTGTGGGTGGTGGGGCCATGCAGAGTATTGCAGGAAAGCATAATAAGCTGGTTTATAGCTACCTGTGCACTATACTCACAGCATGCTGCAGTCCTGTCCTCCCTCTGCCTCCTCTCCAGCTGGCCTTCTCTCCTCACATCCCCCTCCCACTGTTACCATTCCTGTGATGTTACAGCAGTGCTGGTAGTGGTAGATGGATGAGGATATGAGGAGAGGCGGAGACTGAGGCTAATGGGAGCAGAGGACAGGAGCATACTATGACAGCTAGCTATAAACCAATGTAATCCTTCCTATTACCATACCTCCCAACATTTTGAGATGAGAAAGAGGGACACTAAAGCCACACCCTTGCCACACCCCTAATCACGCCCCCATCACACCCCAAGTCACGCATACCATAAAGAGTTCATAAGAAAAGTATGTCATTTTATAATTTAAACTACACTGGTCCTTTCTATCATGGTTCATTTTCCTTCATAACACATGGAAATAAGAAATATGAGTTTAAAGGAGGAGTATAAAGTTTAGAGTCAATTTAACACATTTTTCAGTAGGTCTGTTCATCAGTTCTGTGAGAGGGACAAATGAGGAAGAAAGAGCGACAGGGCTCCCAAAGAGGGACAGTTGGGAGATATGGGAGAGGGGGACACACAGCATGGCAGGGGACACTGGAGAGGGGGACACACAGCATGGCAGGGGACACTGAAGAGGGGTAAACACAGCATGGCAGGGGACACTGAAGAGGGGGACTCACAGCAGGGTAGAGGGCACTGGAGATGGGGACACACAGCATTGCAGAGGACACTGGAGAGGGACACACAGCATGGCAGGGAGGGGATACTGAGAGGGGACACACATGAGGCAAGGGTCAGAGCACTTATCAGTTGTGTAGCAAGGAACTGCAGGATGTAATACGTTATGCAGGATCTCTCCTGCACTGTGCAGTCACAGTGACAAGGACCATGCCAGGCAGCTGCATTGATTCACTTGCCTCCTCCAGCAGATTTCAGCTTCCTGCTTCCTTTCTCTGTCTGCATCATGTGCTCTGCTGGGTCTCTGAAAAAATGGGCGGAGCTAGACGGAGCTCAGTGTCAGTCCACACAGCCAATTAGCTTCAAGCAAGCCACAAGTGTGTGTGTGAGATCATCAGACTCTCTCCAGAGCAGGAAGAGAGACAGCAGTTATGGAGATTGAGGCAGAGCAATGTAAATATCCAAAGGGCACCTAGTGTATCTGCTAAAACGGGACTTAAGCAGGAGTGGGCGGGATCCGGGATGAGGGGGCGGAGCCCGGGATAGTCCCACCCAAATCGGGACTGTTGGGGACTATGCTATTACTACTCTGCATGGAGGTGGGGGGAAGGGAGCAATACTGGAGTGTGGGCATGGCTATACTGGGGAGTGGGACATTACATACTGGAGGATAATGGCAATGCTGGGGGACACAGGGGGACATGGCTATACTGGGTGAGAAATGGCATTACTGGGGTGGGGGACATTACATACTGGAGGATAATGGCAATGCTGGGGGACACAGGGGGACATGGCTATACTGGGGGACAAATGGCATTTCTGGGGGGGGGGGGACATTACATACTGGAGGATAATGGCAATGCTGGGGAACACAGGGGGGGGGGGGCATTACATACTGGAGGATAATGGCAATGCTGGGGGACACAGGGGGGACATGACTATACTGGGGGAGAAATGGCATTACTGGGGTGGGGGACATTACATACTGGAGGATAATGGCAATGCTGGGGGACACAGGGGGGACATGACTATACTGGGGGAGAAATGGCATTACTGGGGTGGGGGACATTATATACTGGAGGATAATGGCAATGCTGGGGGACACAGGGGGACATGGCTATACTGGGGGAGAAATGGCATTACTGGGGTGGGGGACATTACATACTGGAGGATAATGGCAATGCTGGGGGGCACAGGGGGGACATGGCTATACTGGGGGAGAAATGGCATTACTGGGGTGGGGATATTACATACTGGATGATAATGGCAATGCTGGGGGGCACAGGGAGGACATGGCTATACTGGGGGAGAAATGGCATTACTGGGGTGGGGGGACATTACATACTGGAGGATAATGGCAATGCTGGGGGACACAGGGAGGACATGGCTATACTGGGGGAGAAATGGCAATACTGGGGTGGGGGGACATTACATACTGGAGGATAATGGCAATGCTGGGGGACAGAGGGGGGACATGGCTATACTGGGGGAGAAATGGCATTACTGGGGTGGGGACATTACATACTGGAGGATAATGGCAATGCTGGGGACACAGGGGAGGACATGGCTATACTGGGGGAGAAATGGCATTACTGGGGTGGGGACATTACATACTGGGGGATAATGGCAATGCTGGGGGACACAGGGGAGGACATGGCTATACTGGGAAAGAAATGGCATTACTGAGGGGGGGGGGGCATACTGGAGGATAATGGCAATGCTGGGGGACACAGGAGGACATGGCTATACTGGGAAAGAAATGGCATTACTAGGGTGGGGGGCATTACATACTGGAGGATAATAGCAATGCTGGGGGACACAGGGGGGACATTCCTATACTGGGAGGGAAATGCCATTACTGGGGTGGGGACATTACATACTGGTGATAATGGCAATGCTGGGGGACACAGGGGGACATGGCTATACTGGGGGAGAAATGGCATTACTGGGGTGGGGACATTACATACTGGAGGATAATGGCAATGCTGGGGACACAGTGGGGACATGGCTATACTGGGGGAGAAATGGCATTACTGGGGTGGGGACATTACATACTGGAGGATAATGGCAATGCTGGGGACACAGGGGGGACATGGCTATACTGGGGAAGAAATGGCATTACTGGGGTGGGGGGACATTACATACTGGAGGATAATGGCAATGCTGGGGGACACAGGGAGGACATAGCTATACTGGGGGAGAAATGGCATTACTGGGGTGGGGGGACATTACATACTGGTGGATAATGGCAATGCTGGGGGACACAGGGAGGACATGGCTACACTGGGGGAGAAATGGCATTACTGGGGTGGGGACATTACATACTGGAGGATAATGGCAATGCTGGGGGACACAGGGAGGACATGGCTATACTGGGGGAGAAATGGCATTACTGGGGTGGGGACATTACATACTGGAGGATAATGGCAATGCTGGGGGACACAGGGGGGGGCATGGCTATAGTGGGGAGAAATGGCATTACTGGGGTGGTGGACATTACATACTGGAGGATAATGGCAATGCTGGGGGACACAGGGGGACATGGCTATACTGGGGGAGAAATGGCATTACTGGGGTGGGGACATTACATACTGGAGGATAATGGCAATGCTGGGGGACACAGGGGGACATGGCTATACTGGGGAAGAAATGGTATTACTGGGGTGGGGGACATTACATACTGGAGGATAATAGTAATGCTGGGGGACACAGGGAGGACATGGCTATACTTGCGTTACATGGTGACAGTGGTATATCTAGAGGGGTGCAGGCATGGTTCATGCTATGGGCACCACAGTCCCATGGGAGCCATGCCTCCCACATGCTGCAATGGAATCTTGCCACATGGTAAGCGCATCCCGTTGTACTATACTGGCGCTATACTGGGACAGGGGAGGAGGGTTGGAGGATTGTGTGGAGAGGTGGCTCTGCCTATGGAGGTGAGGTAGATGCTGTTATTCCGGAGGTTCTCACTGTGGGGGGCGCCATTTTACCTAGCTACGCCCCTGTATGCTGATTTGCCTGAATTATTGATGGGAGGTTAAAGTAAACCTGAGGTATAAAGTATATAATAGTATACATACCCGGGGCTTCCTCCAGCCTTGTACAGGCTAATCAGTCCCTCGCCATCCTCCTCCGCCTCCTGGATCTAATGCAGTTTAGCCCAGTACTTCAGGCAGTCGGGGGAAATAGCGCAGGACGCTCCCGGCAGGGGGAGAGCACAATGGGGGAGCGCCGACTGCCCCCTGACTGGCCAAACTGCGGTGAATTGTGGAGGCGGAGACAGACGATGAGGGACCAATGAGCCTGAACAGGGCTGGAGGAAGCACCCGGTATGTATACTTTCCATCTCAGGTAAAATTGAAGTCAACCGTAATCTATGGAGCATGTAAGGTGGGGGCTGCCGACAACAGTAACTGGCAAACAAGTAAAAGTCTCTTGTATGGCAGTTACTTCAAGGGGGATGATCAGGATAGTGAAAGGTGCAGGCCCGTTTCTAGGGGCCGTGCAGCAGCCCTGAGCGCAGAGGGAGGGGTAGGTGCTGTGATGGAGGGGGGAGTCGCTGCTGCGGGGAGGGCAGCCCAACCTCTCCCCGGGCCGCCCTCCATGCTCCCCCCTCGGAGTGCAGAGTAATTAGCGCAGGGAAGCGCTGTATACAACTACTCACCTCCTTGGTTCCAATCGCCGCCGGCCTCCTTTCTGCATAGCCGCTGATACACACGCTGCTTCCTGTTTAACAGGAAGCAGCATGTGTATCAGCGGCTATGCAGAGAGGAGATGACCAGCGGCGACTGGAACCAGGGAGGGAGGTGAGTAGTTGTATACAGTGCTTCCCTGCGCTAATTAATCTGCACTCCGAGGGGGGAGCATGGAGGGCGGCCCGGGGAGAGGAAGGAAGGGAGGGAGAGGTCGGGCTGTCCTCCCCGCGGCTGCAGCTCCCCCCTCCATATTACCTACCTAACCTATACTGGGGGAAGCTACCTATCTAAACTATCCTGGGGGCACCTACCTAGCTAACCTATACTGGGGGCAGCTACCTACCTAACCCATACTGGGGGAACCTACCTACCTAGCCTATACTGCGGGAACCTACCTACCTACCTAGCCTATACTGGGGGAACCTACCTATCTTAACTATACTGGGGCACCTACCTATATAACCTATACAGGGGGAACCTACCTATCTAATCTATACTGGGGGCACCTACCTATACTGGGGGGAACCTACCTATCTAAACTATACTGGAGCATCTACCTATCTAACCTATACTGGGGCACCTACCTATATAACCTATACTGGGGGCACCTACCTATCTAACCTATACTGGGGCACCTACCTATATAACCTATACTGGGGGCACCTACCTATCTAACCTATACTGGGGGCACCTACCTATCTAACCTATACTAGGGCACCTACCTATATAACCTATACTGGGGGCACCTACCTATCTAACCTATACTGCGGGCACCTACCTACCTATCTAACCTATACTGCGGGCACCTACCTACCTATCTAACCTATACTGCGGGCACCTACCTATCTAACCTATACTGGGGGCATCTACCTAGCTAACCTATACTGCGGGTGCCTACCTAGCTAGCCTATACTGGGGACATCTACCTAGCTAACCTATACTGCGGGCACCTACCTAGCTAGCCTATACTGGGGGCACCTACCTATACTAGGGGAACCTACCTATCTAATCTATACTGGGGCACCTACCTATATAACCTATACTGGGGCATCTACCTATCTAACCTATACTGGGGCATCTACCTAAATAACCTATACTGCAGGCACCTACCTAGCTAACCTATACTGAGGGCACCTACCTAGCTAGCCAATACTGGGGGCGTCTACCTAGCTAACCTATACTGCGGGCACCTACCTAGCTAACCTATACTGGGGGTGCCTACCTAACTAGCCTATACTGGGGGTAACTATTCTGGCTACCTATATTAGAGGCACCCACCTAGCTAGCTAACCTGTACCGGGGCAACTGCCTATCTAACCTATAATGGGGGCAATTATACTGGAGCACCTATGCCTGGCTACCTATACTGGGGGGACCTATAGCCCACTCAGGGCCAGATTTGTACTTTTCACTACCCTAGGCCCAACTTTCACCAAGTGCCCCTTGCAAATTTAAATAGAACTTGCACATGTGCAATAGTAGAGCATATTATTAAATACAACACAGAACATAAGATGGTGAAGTGGTGGGCTGTGGTACGTATATTTTCAGAGCATCACATTCCAGATAAGGAAACGTATTCACATATTTAGTAATACATTTCTTTAAAGGTACTCTGAGCAGTAAAAATAAACAAAATCGGGACTTACCTGGGGCTTTCTCCAACCCACCGTAGGTCGGGAGGTCCCCCGGTTTCCTCCTGGCTCCTCTCCCGGTTCAGCTGCAGAATACACCACCGGCGACACCCGGGCCAAGTGTCGGGCTGACACTTCCTTATCGATGACACTACCCATCATCACGCCGGCCGCTATGCGGCATTACAGCGACTGGCGTGACAGTACTGCGCATGCGTGGTTTAGAGAAAACTAGCATGCACAGTGCTGTCACACCGTGCGGCGTGAAGACGCATAGCGGCCGGCATGATGATGGATAGCGTCACCGATAAGGAACTGTCAGCCCGACACTCGACCTGGGTGTTGCCAGTGGTGTATTCTGCAGCTGGACCGGGAGAGGAGCCAAGAGGACACCGGGACCTCCCGACCTATGGTGGGTTGGAGAAAGCCCCAGGTAAGACCCGATTTTGTTTATTTTTACTGCTCAGGGTCCCTATAACTAGGTGAGTCACAAGAGCTTACTGAAAGTTCTCCTAAATCCCCACACTTGTATTGCAGTTGCTACTACTTTGCCAATTACCCACCATAAAAATGTTAATGCAACTACACTGCATGGAGGAAAGATGGCCAGTAAGATCAATGTCTGTATGCCTAACAGTAAACTGCACCAGAAGGGATGTTGAGGAGCAATAAGTGAGTTTTGGAGGACCCCAAAATCAGGTGTCAGCAAAACTTTTTACTGCTGCTACACAGTGGAAAGTATAATGCAAAGTTAAAATGTTTCCCTTATCTCCTAAGTTTTTGAATTTAAAGGTAAAGCCTTAAAAACACACTTCCAGCTATACCCCTTGTCACACATATGAAGATAGCATGCAGAAAATGCATAGGTTCATTGTTCAAACCGTGCCAGATCTTTTTGTGCTCACTGCTTCATATTAGAAATAAGCAAAATCAATTTAGATTGATTAAAGTAAACCTGTAGTGAAAACACTCATTTCAGATTTGATACTTACCTTAGTAGAGGGAAGGCTGAGGATAGCATAGAGCAGGGGTCCCCAAACGTTTTGGGTTGAGGGCCGGGTCAACATACTTCAGACTGCTGGGGGGCGGAGTATACATAAAATGATGTAGAAGTCTATGCGGGCTGGACAGTGAAGCATACCCAGGTGACAACCTGCAGTTGGACAGCAGTGTCACCTGATGTGGAATTTGATTGGAAACTAGCAAATTACTGCTTTCTGGCTTCCATGTGGATGGGTGGTGCCAGCACTGCTCGTTTCCACTATTGCGGTGCGGAATCGCCTGGATTCCACCGCTGATGAAATCGCATGCAGGTGCGGTTTTTACGCGTTATTTTACGCGATTACGCATGCGGTTAGGCTATATGCGTTTTTAACCATTTCACTGCCTGTGTTAATTTACATTGGTTCCTATGCGGAATCGCACGTGTAATCGCGTAAAAACACGAGTAAGAAAAATGTATGCGATTTCCCTATTAAATACATTGCCTGCGAGTTGCATGCATTCCACTCGCAGGCGAATTCTGCGGCTCTTTTGTGCGTTTTTTCACCGCTGAAAAAAAAACGCACCTCAACAACGCTACAGTGGAAACAGGCCCATCCACTTGCATTACATGTGCGAATCCGCATGCGTTGGACGCACGCGGATTCGCGATAGTGGAAACGAGCCCTAAATGCGGACCACTAATATTTAAAGATGCAGCTGAACGCATCTATAAGTAATACATTTTGTGTGTGGGGGGCGGGTAAAAAAAAGGCTCAGGGGGCACATTCGGCCCGCGGGCCTTTGTTTGAGGACCACTAGCATAGAGCCTTCGTCTGGCCTGTCATTCCAGCGCTGCTCTCTGGTACAGCTATACCAGCTGCTCGGTGAAACAGCTCTACAAGACTACTCATGTCCCTGATCAGGTCCATGGATGAGCCCATACCTACTGTGCATGTGCAAGTCCGGCCCCACACATGAGCCGTCATTCCAGCGCTGCTCTCTGGTACAGCTATACCAGCTGCTCGGTGAAAGAGCTCTACAAGACTACTCATGTCCCTGATTAGGTCCATGGATGAGCCCATACCTACTGTGCATGTGCAAGTCCAGCCCCACACATGAGCCGTCATTCCAGCGCTGCTCTCTGGTACAGCTATACCAGCTGCTCGGTGAAAGAGCTCTACAAGACTACTCATGTCCCTGATTAGGTCCATGGATGAGCCCATACCTACTGTGCAAGTCCAGCCCCACACATGAGCCGTCATTCCAGCGCTGCTCTCTGGTAAAGGTATACCAGCTGCTCGGTGAAACAGCTCTACAAGACTACTCATGTCCCTGATTAGGTCCATGGATGAGCCCATACCTACTGTGCAAGTCCAGCCCCACACATGAGCCGTCATTCCAGCGCTGCTCTCTGGTAAAGCTATACAAGCTGCTCGGTGAAACAGCTCTACAAGACTACTCATGTCCCTGATTAGGTCCATGGATGAGCCCATACCTACTGTGCATGTGCAAGTCCGGCCCCACACATGAGCCGTCATTCCAGCGCTGCTCTCTGGTACAGCTCTACAAGGTGCTCGGTGAAAAAGCTCTACAAGACTACTCATGTCCCTGATTAGGTCCATGGATGAGCCCATACCTACTGTGCATGTCCAGCCCCACACATGAGCTGTCATTCCAGCGCTGCTCTCTGGTAAAGCTATACAAGCTGCTCGGTGAAACAGCTCTACAAGACTACTCATGTCCCTGATTAGGTCCATGGATGAGCCCATACCTACTGTGCATGTCCAGCCCCACACATGAGCCGTCATTCCAGCGCTGCTCTCTGGTACAGCTATACCAGCTGCTCGCTGAAACAGCTCTACAAGACTACTCATGTCCCTGATCAGGTCCATGGATGAGCCCATACCTACTGTGCATGTGCAAGTCCAGCCCCACACATGAGCCGTCATTCCAGCGCTGCTCTCTGGTAAAGCTATACCAGCTGCTCGGTGAAACAGCTCTACAAGACTACTCATGTCCCTGATTAGGTCCATGGATGAGCCCATACCTACTGTGCATGTCCAGCCCCACACATGAGCCGTCATTCCAGCGCTGCTCTCTGGTACAGCTATACCAGCTGCTCGCTGAAACAGCTCTACAAGACTACTCATGTCCCTGATCAGGTCCATGGATGAGCCCATACCTACTGTGCATGTGCAAGTCCAGCCCCACACATGAGCCGTCATTCCAGCGCTGCTCTCTGGTAAAGCTATACCAGCTGCTCGGTGAAAGAGCTCTACAAGACTACTCATGTCCCTGATTAGGTCCATGGATGAGCCCATACCTCCTGTGCATGTGCAAGTCCAGCCCCACACATGAGCCGTCATTCCAGCGCTGCTCTCTGGTACAGCTATACCAGCTGCTCGGTGAAACAGCTCTACAAGACTACTCATGTCCCTGATTAGGTCCATGGATGAGCCCATACGTACTGTGCATGTGCAAGTCCAGCCCCACACATGAGCCGTCATCCCAGCGCTGCTCTCTGGTACAGCTATACCAGCTGCTCGGTGAAACAGCTCTACAAGACTACTCATGTCCCTGATTAGGTCCATGGATGAGCCCATACCTACTGTGCATGTGCAAGTCCAGCCCCACACATGAGCCGTAGTGATGCCCTCGTCCTCTGAACTTATCGGGGGACATAACTAGTTCAGAAGAGATATTTGGTGGAATACCGCTATTGAAGAAGGTTGTTGGAATGACCGGCCGAATGGAGGAATGGGAACGCTCTGTTATCTAAAGCCTTCCCTATACTTCAGTAAGTATAAAGCCTGAAGAACATTTTCTCACTTTAGGTTTGCTTTAAAGGGACACTTAAGTAAAAAAAAAATGAGTTTTACTCACCTGGGGCTTCCAATAGCCCCCTGCAGCTGTCCGGTGCCCTCACCGTCTCCCTCCGATCCTCCTGGCCCCGCCGGCATCCACTTCCTGTTTCGGTGACAGGAGCTGACAGGCTGGGGACGGGAGTGATTCTTCGCGTTCCTGGCCACAATAGCCCCATCTATGCTGCTATAGCATATATCATATACCATATAGCAGCATAGAGGGTGCTAATGTGTCTGGGAATGCGAAGAATCACTCGCGTCCCCAGCCTGTCAGCTCCTGTCACCGAAACAGGAAGTGGCTGCCGGCGGGGCCAGGAGGATCGGAGGGAGACGGCGAGGGCACCGGACAGCTGCAGGGGGCTATTGGAAGCCCCAGGTGAGTAAAACTCATTTTTTTTGTTTGACTTAAGTGTCCCTTTAAGTGTTGAGGCTCTAAAATATTTTTTTTTTAGTTAGGTACATATATTTACAGTACACATAAATCGTGAAAAAAAACAAGTCATCCCTCCAAAAAAAGGACAGCTTGGACCTGTGTTCCTTTACAAAACCTTTAAAGCTAACTGAGCACCTAAAATTAATATTAAAAAAAAAATTAAGCTCCCCATAAGGGATGTTTCTAATGGAATGTGCCAGTAGCGGGTGTTGGCATCATTACTTACTTGAGGGGTGCTGCTCCTGTGGCCTCTTGTACCTATAGGATCTGCCATCTTCTTTTTTTCCAGCAAAGCAGTATGCATGTTCCTGCCTCTGTGCATGCTGGGAGATGTAGTCCGTGGATGCAAGAACTGGACTTCGATCCATAGATTATATCTCCCAGCATGCACACACCTTTGCTGGGAAAATGAAAATGCTGCACTGTGCAGAAGTATGTGGATCCCTTTGGGACGATAGACCTGAGCAGCAGCACCCTGTAGCTATGATGCTATCCACAATGGCACACACTTGTGGGGAAGATATTTTTTTTTCTTAATAATTCCAGGTGATTTAAGCAGATCCTATAACAGCTGCAATAATGTATTCAGCATTGACATGGTAACAGGGGTGAACCAAAATTACAATTCTCTAAAAGAATACATAGAAACCATGAGGAATGTACTGTGTCATTCACTCAGACACCATCCAAAATCTAAAAATACCTGAGGTACCAGGTTTTCCTGGGCCTGACAGGAGCCACTAGGAAGCAAAGACGCCCATCGTCCTACACAAAACTCCCAGAGACATTCATTCAAATAGAAAGAACTGCAGACAAAAAAGAGGGAAGAGTATTAAACATTCAAATAGGCAAATAACTCATTGTGGTCTGTACTCAATATTGAGTCCAGTTGGAGTCAGAGTTTGTAAAAATCTGATCCAACGGGCCTCTTTATGCAACAAAATGAGTTCCCTATTGCCACCCCTTCTCGGGGGAGGGACTATATCTAAAACACAGAATCTCAGCTGATTGGCGGAGTGGCCCGCCATAATAAAGTGTTGGGCAACTGGGGAGTCGATTTGAAGTGGGTCAAGCCCGCGTCTCAAGGCTACATTAATTTTAGACCTGTGCTCAAACAGGTTTGCACGGATCTCTATTTTCCTTTCTATGACTCGCATGCAATCAACCTTCTGCACTTTTGAAAACTTCTAGCACATCTTGGTTTACATCTTTGCTCTCTAGGACCAATGGGTGGGTATGAGGACTGATATTTACTAGCCCTCATTGTATGTATTCCGCCTGGTCCTCTTGGAGAATACTCCTCATTATTTTCTATTCTTGACCTACTCTTCATCTAGATACATTTCTCAGGTACTATGATGTTTGGTTTTAACCCTTTTAACTGAACTATGAATTACACTCTTGGGTATATGTTTTACTTTAACTTTCTAGGCGTGTTAGGTTCTTGGATTGAACCTGGTGCATACGCCACAAATTTTGCTTGGTAGTGGGCTTTCCCTTCTTTCCTCTTGTGACCACTCTTCGTGGTCTCTTGAGCAAATGTACTTTTTGATTTGTAATGTGTTGTTGTTTGCTGTTTCTCTTTAGAGCTGGGTATCTTGGCCTGACGAAGGGCATATATGGTTACAAAAGCCCGAAATGAACATGTGTCGTTGCCTTGAAAAATTTAATACCCACAAAGCAATAATCACTTACCAAGCTAAATCAGATAGTGTTTTTATGTCTCTGGCTCTATGAGGACCCACTGCTTGATATTGAAGAATTGTGTGTTTTTATACTTTTCTATTTTTTGATATACCCTTTTGTATATGTATCAATAAAGCTTTTTCTATTGGGAATCTTTTTTGTAATCCCGAGATTGCATTGATTACATGAGTCCTTTTCTAAAGTGATACACTAGCTATAGCGGGCAAGGTGGACTGCCCTCAAAGAGGACTGTGTTTTGATCCTTCACAATATAAAGGACTTCACCCAACAACCTATTCTTTCAAAATAAAAGACAGACTGAGACGACCAGGTCTCACTTCCCTTCCCCCGCAGCAGCGTGTACTCAAAGCTCAGGCAATGTTTGCTAATGACAGATGCATAGAAGGACAGCGACACATTGCAGGACAGCCTTACTTCTACATGCTGTGAGAGAAGGGAAGAAGAGACAGCCCGAGACAGAAAAAAATGTGCTGGGAAAAGACGAGACTGACAGTGTGCAGAAAGGCAGCTCTGCACGCCTGTGATAAGAGCAATAAAGCCAGCAATACAGCATAAAATCTTCAATCTGGTAGCAGTCAGAGCATGTGTTCAGTAACTACCAGTCTGTCTATGATGCCTGCACTGTGCACTCTTCAGGTCTCCCGCTCTGCTGTGTCAGCTCCACCCCTCAGTGTCAGAGTCAAGGAAAGGGGCGGAATCAACCATAAAGCATGCATGAGAGACTAGAGGAGGAAAGAGGACAGCGTTGCACAGATACGTGATTATAGATCAGCCGATCTGCTAACAGCTATAAAATCGCCCCAGCTCAAGCCCCGCCCTAGTCCCGGGCCTACGGGGCCTGCCCACAAATCCGGCCATGAGCCCACTACCTATACTGAGTGCAACTAGACCTGGCTCCTGCACTGGACAGGTGCACTATGACCTCCACTGTAACAAAGTGTATCCCTCCCCCGACCTCAATATTATCATAAATACAACAAAAATCATACAATTACCCTTCTAACAATGTCTCCTCGCTTTGTCCTACAACTTTTCCTCCTGCTCTGACATCACTTCCTGTCTGTTACATCACTTCCTTTCTTTGGTTTAATTGCTTCCTTTCTCTGCGTTTCACCAGGGAGAGGTGAGATCGCCATCTTGTGGTGTAAAAGCTAACTGCAGCCAAAAGTTAAAAACAGTTTAGAAAGAGGAGGTAGATATGAACTTACCTCCTCTCAGGGAAAAAAACCCTCAAAAATGAGATAAATAACTATAACTTAAATGTTTTTTTGTTTTTTTTTTTAAAACAGCTCTCATAGAATGCAATGTGTTTCTCAGGAGTAGGTCCTCAGTTCATCAGTCAAATAAGGAGAGCAAAATTTAAAAAAAGAGCCTAGCGCCTCAGTGAGAGGACTTATTTGGAACTGAAACTAGAAGAATATGGAGGCTGTCATGTTTATTTCCTGTAAAAAAAAATGCCAGTTGCCTGGCAGTCCTGCTGGTCTGTTTGGCTGCAGTTGTGTGTGAATCACACCAGAAACAAGTATGCAGCTGTTCTGTCCTCCTCATCCTCCTGCTTTACTGTTCTGTCCTCCTCATCCTCCTGCTTCCCTGTTCTGTCCGCCTCATCCTCCTGCTTTACTGTTCGGTCATCCTCATCCCTCAGCTTCACTGCTCTGCCCTCCTCATCCGCCAACTTCACTGCTCTATGCTCCTCATCCCCAACGTCACTGCTCTTTACACCTCCTACTTCACTGCTCTGTCCTCTATTCCTGCCTCTTACCACTGACCTCAGGAGCTTACACCATAAGGGTCCATTTCCGTTAGTGGTGAATTGGGCACAAATCTTCAGTGTTTCCCAGCAGGTGACAGAAGCAGGGAAACAATGCCGATCTTCTCAATGCCTCTGTCACCCAGATTGCACAACTGTGTGAATTTGGATGGCATGCTGCAGCACCTGAAGCACTATTGCCGGGTCATGGCTAAGCAATTCTGGCTGCGTATTTGCATTAACACTGGAACTTTCATGTAGTTGTAACCCTACGTGAATATTCATACAGTTGTAACCCTACTTATTAGCCACCTATTATTACTTATACTATCTTGAACAATTATCAATTCTACGGGTTGCATTTTTTGAATTGTTTTGTTAATGATTCTTTTAGAACAGCTGCTATGTATATGACTCCTCCCTCTAGCCAGGGCCGGCCCTAGACTTTTTGCCGCCTGAGGCAAATTTTTAAAAAATTGTCACCGCCGCCCCCCCCCTCGGGGGGGGGGGGGGGGGCGCTCTGGGGGGCCGCCGAGCTGGAGGGGTAGCTGGCAGGACGGGGGTATTGGGCCAGCGGCGGGGAGGGGGGTCAGACCCCCCCTCCCTCGCCTGGGTCCCCCGTCCTCCGCTCCCCTCCAGCCTAAATAGAAGCAGCCGTATGTGTAAGAGGCACGGGCGGGGAGGACACTCACCTCTTCCCAGCGTGCGCTCCACTGACGTCACTTCCTGCAGCGTCCTGCAGGAAGTGATGTCAGTGGAGCGCACGCTGGAGCGAGGAGGAGGTGAGTGTCTCCCCGCCCGTGCCTCTTACACATACGGCTGCTTCTATTTAGGCTGGAGGGGAGCGGAGGACGGGGGACCCAGGCGAGGGAGGGGGGGGTCCGACCCCCCTCCCCGCCGCTGGCCCAATACCCCCGTCCTGCCAGCTACCCCTCCAGCTCGGCGGGCCGGCTCCCCGCACCCACGGACGGGCGGGTGCCGCCCCTGGAAATTTGCCTTCTGAGGCAAAAGTTTCACCCCGCCTCATGAGCGGCCCTGCCTCTAGCCCCTCCCAGTCTATGTGATTTGACACCGGCCGCGTTGCTATAGTAACACGGTGGCATCACGTCACCTGCTGCGTGGTCAGCGTAATAGTATCCATGTCCTCTCAACCTATCATAGTATATAGGGAGGATCTGAGCACTAGCTGGGGGCGTGGTCCCTGAGGAGGTGGGTTTCTCGTGACACACCAGGTTAGGCCTTGGGGGCGGCTGTGGCATTTAGGAATGGGGGAGGATCTGAGCACTGGCTGTGGGCGTGGTCTCTGAGGAGGCGGGTTTCCCGCGACACATCAGGTTAGGCCTTGGGGGCGGATGTGGATTTTTGGAATGGGGAGGATTTGACCACTGGTTGGGGGCGTGGTCTCTGAGGAGGTGGGTTTCCCGTGACACACCAGGTTAGGCCTTGGGGTTCGGCTGTAGTGTTTCGGAATGGGGAGGATCTGAGCACTGGCTGGGGGGTGTGGTCTCTGAGGAGGCGGGTTTCCTGTGACACACCAGGTTAGGCCTTGGGGGTGGCTGTGGTGTTTCGGAATGGGGGAGGATCTGAGCACTGGTTGGGGGCGTGGTCTCTGAGGAGGCGGGGTTCCAGTGACACACCAGGTTAGGCCTTGGGGGGGGGCTGTGGTGTTTCGGAATGGGGGAGCACGGCAGGTAATATGGCGGTATAATTCCCTCACTGATCCGGTGCTCAGATCTTTACAGGGTCTGAATTACAGTGGGATGCGAAAGTTTGGGCAACCTTGTTAATCGTCATGATTTTCCTGTATAAATCGTAGGTTGTTTTGATAAAAAATTTCAGTTAAATATATCATATAGGAGATACACAGTGATATTTGAGAAGTGAAATGAAGTTTATTGGATTTACAGAAAGTGTGCCATAATTGTTTCAACAGAATTAGGCAGGTGCATAAATTTGGGCACCACAAAAAAGAAATGAAATCAATATTTAGTAGAGCCTCCTTTTGCAGAAATTACAGCCTCTTAACGCTTCCTGTAGGTTCCAATGAGAGTCTGTAATCTGGTTGAAGGTATTTTGGACCATTCCTCTTTACAAAACATCTGTAGTTCATTCAGGTTTGATGGCTTCCGAGCATGGACAGCTCTCTATAACTCACACCACAGATTTTCAATTATATTCAGGTCTGGGGTCTGAGATGGCCATTTCATAACGTTGTACTTGTTCCTCTGCATGAATGCCTTAGTGGATTTTGAGCAATGTTTAGGGTCGTTGTCTTGTTGAAAGATCCAGCCCCGGCGCAGCTTCAGCTTTGTCACTGATTCGTGGACATTGGTCTCCAGAATCTGCTGATACTGAGTGAAATCCATGCATCTCTCAACTTTGACAAGATTTCCAGTCCCTGCACTGGCTCCACAGCCCCACAACATGAAGGAACCTCCACCATATTTTACTGTAGGTAGCAGGTGGTTTTTTTTTTTTGGAATGCTGTGTTCTTTTTCCTCCATGCATAACGCCCCTTGTTATGCCCAAATAACTCTATTTTAGTTTTATCAGTCCACAGCACCTTATTCCAAAATGAAGCTGGCGTGTCCATACCTCAAACGGCTCTGTTTGTTCTGTGGGTGGAGAAAAGGCTTCCTCTGCATCACTCTCGCATACAGCATCTCCTTGTGTAAAGTGCACCGAATGGTTGAACAATGCACAGTGAGTCCATCTGCAGCAAGATGATGTTGTAGGTCTTTGGTGCTGGTCTGTGGGTTGACTCTGACTGTTCTCAGTCACCATTCATCGCTTCCATCTATTCAAGATTTTTCTTGGTCTGCCACTTCAAGCCATAACTTAAACTGAGCATGTGGTCTTCCATTTCCTCAGTATGTTCCTAACTGTGGAAACAGACAGCTGAAATCTCTGCTGCAGCTTTCTGTATCCTTCCCCTAAACCATGATGATGAATAATGTCAGACAAATGTCTTCAGGTCATTTGAGAGTTGTTTTGAGACCCCCATGTTGCTACTCTTCAGAAAAAATTAAAAGAGGAGGGAAACTTACAATTGACCCCCTTAAAAACTCCTCAGTATGTTCCTAACTGTGGAAAACAGACAGCTGAAATCTCTGCTGCAGCTTTCTGTATCCTTCCCCTAAACCATGATGATGGAAAACAGACATCCTTCCCCTAAACCATGATGATGAATAATGTCAGACAAATGTCTTCAGGTCATTTGAGAGTTGTTTTGAGACCCCCATGTTGCTACTCTTCAGAAAAAATTAAAAGAGGAGGGAAACTTACAATTGACCCCCTTAAAAACTCCTCAGTATGTTCTTAACTGTGGAAACAGACAGCTGAAATCTCTGCTGCAGCTTTCTGTATCCTTCCCCTAAACCATGATGATGAATAATGTCAGACAAATGTCTTCAGGTCATTTGAGAGTTGTTTTGAGACCCCCATGTTGCTACTCTTCAGAAAAAATTAAAAGAGGAGGGAAACTTACAATTGACCCCCTTAAAAACTCTTCCTCATAATCGGATTCACCTGTATATGTGGGTCAGGGGTCACTGAGCTTACCAAGCCAATTTGAGTTCCAATTATTAGTTATAAAGGTTTTTGAATCAATAAAATGACAACAGTGCCCAAATGTATGCACCTGCCTAATTTTGTGTGAACAATTATAACACACTTTCTGTAAATCCAATAAACTTCATTTCACTTCTCAAATATCACTGTGTCTCTCTTATATGATATATATAAC
Source organism: Hyperolius riggenbachi (assembly GCF_040937935.1). Lineage (NCBI taxonomy): Eukaryota > Metazoa > Chordata > Amphibia > Anura > Hyperoliidae > Hyperolius > Hyperolius riggenbachi. Next base: position 291,618,408 of record NC_090655.1, on the reverse strand, counting down.
TGTTTTTTTTATTGTAACAACCAACGATTTATATAGGAAAATCATGACGAATAACAAGGTTCCCCAAACTTTTGCATTCCACTGTATTTATGGGAAGCTTCAGGTGTAGAGCGGACTGACTGTTTCAGCAGCGGATCAGTGTATATCTTCTCAGGCTGACATTGTTATTGGTTTGGTACGTTGGATGGCACTACGCACTTTATTGATTGATTGATTGATTGATTGATGCCTATGTGGTGCTTTTCTTATACATTATACCTGATTTTATGTACCTGCGCTGTATGTGTATGTATATTTATATATATATATTAGGCATGCTCAGATGTACCAAAATTCGGTTCGGGTACATTCGAATTCAGGTCCGCATGACATTCGAATTCGCCTTCGACCACGAAATTCGGTTCGAGTTCATATTCGGTTCGAGGTTACGCCTAAAAATTCGTTGAAAATTCGTATTCGTGAATTCGGGTTTTTTTGTGTGTTTTTTTAAAGTGAATTCACATTGAAATAGGTGTACTTAAAAAAACAAAACTGAAAACGTGACGTGTGGCACTGACAGCAGGCAATGCATAGTGTGGACCCTGTGGTGGGACCACTGACAGCAGCAGGATAAATACAACAGCAGCAGTAGGAGGAGGTGGAGTGACGTGTGGCACTGACAGCAGGCAATGCATAGTGTGGACCCTGGCGGTGGGACCACTGACAGCAGCAGGATAAATACAACAGCAGCACGAGGAGGTGGAGTGACGTGTGGCACTGGCAGCAGGCAATGCATAGTGTGGACCCTGGCGGTGGGACCTCTCACAGCAGTAGGATAAATACAACAGCAGCAGCAGGAGGAGGTGGAGTGACGTGTGGCACTGACAGCAGGCAATGCATAGTGTGGACTCTGGCGGTGGGACCACTGACAGCAGCAGGATAAATACAACAGCAGCAGGAGGAGGTGGAGTGACGTGTGGCACTGACAGCAGGCAATGCATAGTGTGGACCCTGGCGGTGGGACCACTGACAGCAGCAGGATAAATACAACAGCAGCAGTAGGAGGAGGAGGGACGTGTGGCACTGACAGCAGGCAATGCATAGTGTGGACCCTGGTGGTGGGACCACTGACAGCAGCAGGATAAATACAACAGCAGCAGTAGGAGGAGGAGTGACATGTGGCACTGACAGCAGGCAATGCATAGTGTGGACCCTGGTGGTGGGACCACTGACAGCAGCAGGATAAATACAACAGCAGCAGTAGGAGGTGGAGTGACGTGTGGCACTGGCCCCACGCCGATTCCAGGCCCAGTGGCCATCTTTGATGAGGGCAAACTTTGCCCAAACAAGCTACCAGACATTACTGAGGGGGGACACACAGGGGAAGGACTAACAAAGTAGGGATTTGACACATTTGGGGTACCAACACTGGGGAAAAGGTTTGGAGACACACTAGGAAAGGGGGAAGGAGGTTGGGACAATGGCAAGTTCTGCTGCAAAAACGGCATATTAGCATAATTTTGATAGTGCAAATTTGGATACATTCCATACTGTCCGGGAAATTGCTGTACATTTTGTCCATACTGTGGAGAGAAGAAGCCGTTAAAACTCTGCATATTATTCAAACCAACAGATTCTTGCATAACCTGCGCCTGCATATTACTGCATCCAGGCATTACAGGTGAGCCAGTTTCTTCCCTTTTATTCACATTCTGTGCTGTACTTTGCTCCTGTACACTTCCCGGACTCCGCATACTTGCATCCAACTCTAAACTAGCTTTGTCACTTTCAAACCGCATTTGATTTCTCAATCCTTCAGCATGCATTCCGCCATTCACTATTAACTCCTCCAACTTCCTTTTCTGCAACACAATCTGCTCCTGCAGTTTCACCAACTGTGGATTGGTTCTTAAAAAGGCCGGCTTCCATGACTGACCGTACTTATTTATACGTTTCTTTAAGTCAAACTGTAGTGAGTTCAATGTTTCCTGCACCAGTTTAACACTCTTGTGCCATTCCACAACATTACTCACAGTCTCATCAACCGTTGACCCACTGTCCTTAGATTTATGAGCCTCCATCCTGGAGGACAGGGATGCCTTCTCAAGGCCTAGGCCCCCCAGAGCCGTCCAGCCCAGGGGAGCCCAAAACCTCCACACGAAGTCCTTCTCCCTCCTTAGGTGTTCTGCTTGGACAGGTTCCTGGATCCTGGGTGAAGTTCAAGGGAATCCTCCCTAGCAGCTGTATCCGCTGGAGCACAGCCGGAGAGGTCCTCTCTCCTCAGCAGCCACACTCACACTGACCTCCAAGGGGCGGGGCAATGCATAGTGTGGACCCTGGCGGTAAGACCTCTGACAGCAGTAGGATAAATACAACAGCAGCAGCAGGAGGAGGTGGAGTGACGTGTGGCACTGGCAGCAGGCAATGCATAGTGTGGACTCTGGCGGTGGGACCACTGACAGCAGCAGGATAAATACAACAGCAGCAGGAAGAGGTGGAGTGACGTGTGGCACTGACAGCAGGCAATGCATAGTGTGGACCCTGGTGGTGGGACCACTGACAGCAGCAGGATAAATACAACAGCAGCAGGAGGAGGAGGAGTGACGTGTGGCACTGACAGCAGGCAATGCATAGTGTGGACCCTGGCGGTGGGACCTCTGACAGCAGCAGGATAAATACAACAGCAGCAGCAGGAGGAGGTGGAGTGACGTGTGGCACTGACAGCAGGCAATGCATAGTGTGGACTCTGGCGGTGGGACCACTGACAGCAGCAGGATAAATACAACAGCAGCAGGAGGAGGTGGAGTGACGTGTGGCACTGACAGCAGGCAATGCATAGTGTGGACTCTGGTGGTGGGACCACTGACAGCAGCAGGATAAATACAACAGCAGCAGGAGGAGGTGGAGTGACGTGTGGCACTGGCAGCAGGCAATGCATAGTGTGGACCCTGGCGGTGGGACCTCTGACAGCAGTAGGATAAATACAACAGCAGCAGGAGGAGGTGGAGTGACGTGTGGCACTGACAGCAGGCAATGCATAGTGTGGACTCTGGTGGTGGGACCACTGACAGCAGCAGGATAAATACAACAGCAGCAGGAAGAGGTGGAGTGACGTGTGGCACTGACAGCAGGCAATGCATAGTGTGGACCCTGGTGGTGGGACCACTGACAGCAGCAGAATAAATACAACAGCAGCAGTAGGAGGAGGAGTGACGTGTGGCACTGACAGTAGGCAATGCATAGTGTGGACTCTGGCGGTGGGACCACTGACAGCAGCAGGATAAATACAACAGGAGGAGGTGGAGTGACGTGTGGCACTGGCAGCAGGCAATGCATAGTGTGGACCCTGGTGGTGGGACCTCTGACAGCAGTAGGATAAATACAACAGCAGCAGCAGGAGGAGGTGGAGTGACGTGTGGCACTGGCAGCAGGCAATGCATAGTGTGGACCCTGGTGGTGGGACCACTGACAGCAGCAGGATAAATACAACAGCAGCAGGAGGAGGAGTGACGTGTGGCACTGACAGCAGGCAATGCATAGTGTGGACCCTGGCGGTGGGACCACTGACAGCAGCAGGATAAATACAACAGCAGCAGGAGGAGGAGTGACGTGTGGCACTGACAGCAGGCAATGCATAGTGTGGACCCTGGTGGTGGGACCACTGACAGCAGTAGGATAAATACAACAGCAGCAGTAGGAGGAGGTGGAGTGACGTGTGGCACTGGCAGCAGGCAATGCATAGTGTGGACTCTGGTGGTGGGACCTCTGACAGCAGCAGGATAAATACAACAGCAGCAGGAGGAGGCGGAGTGACGTGTGGCACTGACAGCAGGCAATGCATAGTGTGGACTCTGGCGGTGGGACCACTGACAGCAGCAGGATAAATACAACAGCAGCAGGAGGAGGAGGAGTGACGTGTGGCACTGGCAGCAGGCAATGCATAGTGTGGACCCTGGCGGTGGGACCTCTGACAGCAGTAGGATAAATACAACAGCAGCAGCAGGAGGAGGTGGAGTGACATGTGGCACTGACAGCAGGCAATGCATAGTAATTCTTTATTAAAAAGACTGCAACTTCTATACAAAAATTACAAAAATAACCAAATAAATAACAAAAACATTAGGATAACCGCCTTAAGTACCTTAGTACTTTTAGTCTCTAATAGGTCCATACCTGTAAGAACTGGGAAAAAAAAAACCTGAAACCATGCCTCTTTGGCTTCAATATATACACAATTTTAAATTTATACTTGAAGAACGGAAGACTTCGACTTAAATCTTGCCACCTGGGCTTAGTATACACTATATTACAACACTGTTATACACTTTACATTACAGCAAGAAAGACTAAGCAACCTTACTCCACCTTATGCTTGCAAACCATTTCTCAAATGTAGGTCATCTAGCTAAATGAAGAGAAAAAGAAAGCTCACCAAAGAGAAGGTTTGGCCAAGTCATGGAGGCTTAAAGAGGAACTGTAACGACAAAACGGCCCCTGGGGGGTACTCACCTCGGGTGGGGGAAGCCTCAGGATCCTAATGAGGCTTCCCACGCCGTTCTGCGTCCCTCGGGGGTCTCGCTGTAGCCCTCCGTACAGCCGTGACGCAATATTTACCTTCCTGGCTCCTGCGCAGGCGCTCTGATGCCTCTCGGCGCCGAAGTAGGCGGAAATACCCGATCACCGTCGGGTCTGCTCTACTGCGCAGGCGCAAGTTTCCGACGCCTGCGCAGTAGAGCGGACCCGACGGAGATCAGGTATTTCCATCTATTTCCGTGCAGAAAGTCGCCACAGCGCCCCCGCTGGATCCAGCAAAGGTAAATATTGAACTGTCAGTCGGCACAGTCGCCGGCTGTTCGGAGGGCTGCGGCGAGACCCCCGTGGGACAGAGGACGGCGTGGGAAGCCTCATTAGGATCCGGAGGCTTCCCCCACCCGAGGTGAGTACCCCCCAGGGGATCTTTTTAATGTTACAGAGTCTCTTTAATGTTCCGCCAAAGCAGACACCATTCCCTCCGACTCAACCTTCCCTCCTCAAGACCCCGAATTTTCCCAACCTCACCAATAATGCCATGCACCACCACCTGGAGAGAGAGGACTTTCTGATGTACCGTAATTTGACACCGTGCATTCCAAGTGTAATACCGAATCACTAAGCTAACTAAAAACAAAGTGTCCAAATTAAATGACCCCCGGTTATTGAATGCACCATATGTCCACTCCGCATAACTAAGCCGCTCTAAGAAAGGAATACCTAAAGCCCTACCCACCTGTTTATATACTTCTTTCTTAAAGGAACAGTCCACCAGGAAATGGTCCATGGTCTTCTCCACACCTCCACACTCCTCATGAGGACAACCACGATCCCTATCCCCAATGAACTTCAAGTTTCTTCTAACAAAGAGTCTGCCGTGAAAGGAAAGCCAAGCCAGGTCCCTGAATTTGTTAGGAATCCTAGGAGAACATAGCAAGCGCAAACCCTCCTCCATAATTGGGCTTGGGCAATCTCTCAGGGCCAATGGGTCTTGAAAGAAGGTCTCAATCACTCTCTCCTCCAGGGCTTTCCTAGGGATTGAAGTGATCTCCTCCCTCGTCAGTTCCCATTGCCTCATCACTTTCAGACACGGTGCAACATAGGCCGGGAGATAATCAGGACCAGCTCTCAGTCTTTTCACCAAACCACCTTCTTTCCACCGCCTGAGAAAAGGCTTAAACCAGGACTGGAAAATACCCATCCATCCAGGCAGCTCCTCCGCATACATTTTACCAAGATTGTGCTTAATAAATAACAGAGAAAAGAAAACCACTGGGTTGACCATTCCTAAGCCACCCTTCTGCCTTGATTGATAAGTGACATTCCTCCTAACGTGGTTCATCTTATTTCCCCAAAGCATCTGGAAAAACAAGCTGTAAATTCTTGTATGAAGAGACACTGGCAAAATACAGACAAAACTGACATACAACATGATTGGAATCAGATAGGTCTTGATTATGTCAATCCTTTCTCTGAAAGTCAATCGCCAACCTTTCCAGCGGATCACCTTAGCCTCAGCACATTTCAGTCTGCCTTCCCAATTTCGGTGACCATAATCACCTGGGCCAAATTCTATGCCGAGTATTTTAATCTTTTCCTTTGGTGCTGGAAAAGAGACCGGAAGCAAGAAGCTCTCATTTTCCTTACCCATCCAGAAAGCCTCACACTTGTCCTGGTTGATCTTGGAACCTGATGCCAATGAGTAACGGGCAACCTCCGCACAAACGCCTTCTGCCTCCTCCTGCCCAGAGACCACCACAGTCACATCATCAGCATAGGCCACAACCTTGAGAGGAGGTACACCAGCAATGCCTGACGGCACCCCACACAAAGCTCCACCCTCAATCCTCCGTATGAAGGGATCAATGGCGAAAGCATATAGCAGGGGACTCAAGGGACACCCTGGCGCACCCCTGATCTACCCTCAAAGGTCTGTCCAACCCAACCATTGACAAGCGGGAAACTTTCAGCACCTTTGTACAAAACTTTCAGCCAATTGATAAACCTCCCCGGCAGACCATACTTACTAAGGAGCATCCACAGATACTCATGATTGACACAGTCAAAAGCTTTTGCCTGATCCAATGCCAGTAAGCACTTTCCCCAACCAGCAACCCTGCACCTCTCCAGAATCTCCCGGACCGTTAATACGGCTGAAAAAGTGCTCCTCCCCTGAACAGAACAGTGCTGCTGGCGAGAAAGTACTCCATTTGCCACCTGGCTCAAACACCAAAAAAGGATTTTAGCCAGAATCTTTCGATCAACATTGAGAAGGCTGATGGGCCGCCAATTCTCAATCATTGAAGAATCTTTACCCTTTGACAAGAGAATAACTGCTGATTCTCTCATAGAGGGAGGAAGCTCATCCTCTGCAAGGCTGCGATTGTAAACTTCTGCTAATTCAGGAGCCAAAATGTCTTGGAAGATTTTATAAAACTCTGCCGACAGTCCATCTGGACCCGCCGTTTTCTTAACAGCAAGACATTCTATGGCTTTCACCACTTCCTCAGCAGAAATTCTTTCCGTCAAAAACGCAAGGGGAACATCTATATTTTCCAGTCCTGGAATATTACACAAGAAAGACTCCATCACTGTCTCATCAAGAGGTCTGCTACCCAACAGTTCAGCATAAAAGGATCTCACGATTTCCAGAATCCCTGCTCTGGACTGCACCAGAGATCCTGTACTATCCTTGAGACCATAAATGACCTTAACTGCTACACTCTGTTTGCAGTTCTGATAAGGGTCCGGCGAGTAATTTTTACCGTAATCCCTTTCCAGAAGCAAAGAAGCATGCCGGTCATACTGACTCTTACGCAACAGATCCTTGATCCTTTTGATCTCTCCAGGATCACCATCCCCCGAGACAGCGATTTCAAGTTTCCGCCTCAGACGTTGGTAGGTGACATATCTACCAAAAGCTCTCTTTTTTGCTATGTTCTTGAAAAGACCTACTGCCCTCCTTTTGACCATCTCCCACCACTCTGACCTACTGCTGCAGCAGTCCAGTAAAGTAACCTGTGCCTGAAAGAAATCCCTAAAAGATTGTCTTACACTTTCCTCTTTCAACAGCAACGAATTTAATCTCCAGATACCTTTTCCTTTTGGAGGGACATCTGCAACGTTCAACATCATAGACAAAATACAGTGATCAGAGAACTCCACCACCTGCACCTTTGGGGATGAGGTAGCAGAGCTCTCCTTAACAAAAAACCTATCTATCCTACTCCTACGCTCTCCACAGAAAAAAGTGAACCCCGTGTCATCTGGAGTGTGCTTTATATGTACATCTACCAGACCAGCATCTCTCACCATGTTATTCAAAAAATTGCTATCATAGCCCAGGCGGGTCTTAGCACCTCTCCTGTCCCTTAACCTGACTACGGTATTGAAATCACCACCAAAGACCACCTCCTGGGCCGTAAACAGAAATGGCTTGATCTCTGTGAAGAGGCGCTTCCTCTCTCTCTCAGATTGAGGCCCATAGATGTTAATCAGCCTCAAATCTTGCCCCCTCACAGAGACGTCCATGACCAAGCATCGCCCCATCTCTACTTCACTTACCCGCCGGAAAGTTACCATGTCGGTCTTAAAAAGGACCGCCACCCCAGTATGAGTCTCAGCCGCAAGAGACCAGTAAGAGGGACCATAATGCCAGTCCCTCTTAGCTTCATGGATGTCATCCAGCGTTTGTAGCCTGGTCTCCTGCAAAAATAAAATGTCGGCATCAAACTGTCCGAGAAAAAATATGGCTTCCCTACAACCACTTACAGATCTCATACTGGCAACATTAATGGTTGCCGGTTTCAAAGGGGGGGGGAACCTCCATCAGAGTGAATGAGTTTGCTTAACCTTCCTTAGACTGTACCAGAGGATACTTCCATATCCGCTGCCTCAACCTCATCATCACTATTTACACCATTCCCTTCTGACATATCGGATTGATCAGACAATGCATTAAATTTATTTTTCACGTTAACCAATTTCTTCTTCTTAATCTCTTCTAAATTCTCATTTATTTTTTTCTCTGTTCGGAGCATCCTCCTTTCTTTCCTCTTTTCCTTTGCAGATTTAACTTCTATAAATTCTCCTTCATCCTCAACCTCTTTCCCTTTCACCTCCTCACTTTGTTTGTTCCTCCCCCTCCCACCGGCACCTATTGCTTTTGCTTCTTTTGGGGTTTTGTTGTTTTTCTTCCCCTTTTCCCCATCTTCTGCCTTTTTCGTTTTAGGAGCATTTTTCTCCCTATTTGTTTCAGAAGGAGTTTCCCCTTCATCTTGAGAAACTCCTTCCTTGTATATGGAAAAAATGTTTTTCCCATCACCTGGTGCTGCAACCTTAAAAACCGCCTCTGTACCCAAAGTACCTTCCGGTAATTTGGCAACCACCGGTACCAAAGAAGGGGGGGGGGGGGGGGGAGGTGGAGGCAATGATCTTAGTACCGATGAAAAAATCGGCTCTTTCACCTGGGGCTTCAAGACGGTGGACTCTGGACATGACGGCCCACCACCAGCGACTTCCCCCTCCTCACGGTCTTCCTCTAAGATTTTTTCCATTTCCTTTTCCACCTCCTCATCCACATTAGCCCATGCTTCAGGGCACTTCACATACGGGTGTCCCAACTTGAGACATATACTACACCGTATGTCCTTGCAATCTTTTGCCAAGTGCCCCAAAGCATGGCAACGCGAACATTTCACCTCCTTACAGGAAATGCTATAATGACTCCGAGAACCGCACTTATAACACACCCGAGGCTGTCCCTGATAGTAGGCCGTCACTCTGTCCTTTCCAATAAAGACAGACGTAGGGATGTGTTTAACCACGTTCCCCACTCTGTCCAATCTTACCATCAGCTCCCATCCTCCCCCCCAGATCCCAAACTCATCCATCACCTTTCTTGGCTCATTTAATGGTTTCCCATAGTTCCTGAACCACACCATGATATCATGCACAGGAATGGATTCATTCGGGACCACGATTGTCACCCTTTTGTCCAACGACCGCCCAGACACAGACTGGGGAACCAACCAAGCCCACTCCTCACTTGCTTTCCAGTTTTTCTCATACTTCTCCCAGAAAGTGTCTAGACCGGTCGGGGACAAAAAGCTGACATCGAAAAAGGAGGGGGGGCTTTCAGGAGCCAAAATGGCATAAAAGTCCACCGCCTTGAAGCCCATCTTCAGCAACAATTGAATGAACGTTTTCCGCGTGTATGTTACACTGTTTTCACCTGGTTTGTAACTCACTCTTACAACATTTCTCCTATTCACTGCTGATTGACCAGCCACATCATGCGTAGTTTGTTTTGATGTTTCATTATTCACATTTTTCCTAACCATACCTGCATAAGACACATTTTTCATACCAATCATAGACCTTTCACTTTGCCTATTTCCTGACACATTATCACCAGACTTGACAATCCCCAGACCCTCCTTCTCCCCTTGCACAATATCCAAACCAATCACAGAACTTTCCTTTTGTTTCATCATATTTGTGTCAGACTTGGGATTCTTTCCACCCTCCTCCCCCTGTACATTTCTCACACTCTTTTCTTCCCCCTTTTCCAGCCCCTCCTCCCTCCTCCTTTTTGCTGCCTGTGTGCCCTTTGCTCCATTACCTGTCACATTCCTGGACACGTCGCTCTGTGTTCCTGGAGCAACATCTGATGATGTTGCTCCACTTTCACTGCCTCCAGCTCCCTCCCCTTTCCTTCCACCAGGGGGTTCAGCTGCAGCATCCATTCCGCTGACCCCCTGGGACTGCACAGGACGCTCTGAGCGCACTTTCGCCGAACCGGAAGTGACGCTGACACCACTTCCGGTTTCGCCGCCGCCTTCCGCCGCTGATTCCGCCGCAACCAGGGCACCAGGGGAGCTCTGACCACCTTTGCCCACCTCCACAGACGCTCCCCTAGCCCCCCAAACACTCGGAAACTGTTGGTTTCCACTCTTGCCGCTGCCGCCGCTAAGCCCCGCCCCCCCGCCGATTCCAGGCCCAGTGGCCATCTTTGATGAGGGCAAACTTTGCCCAAACAAGCTACCAGACATTACTGAGGGGGGACACACAGGGGAAGGACTAACAAAGTAGGGATTTGACACATTTGGGGTACCAACACTGGGGAAAAGGTTTGGAGACACACTAGGAAAGGGGGAAGGAGGTTGGGACAATGGCAAGTTCTGCTGCAAAAACGGCATATTAGCATAATTTTGATAGTGCAAATTTGGATACATTCCATACTGTCCGGGAAATTGCTGTACATTTTGTCCATACTGTGGAGAGAAGAAGCCGTTAAAACTCTGCATATTATTCAAACCAACAGATTCTTGCATAACCTGCGCCTGCATATTACTGCATCCAGGCATTACAGGTGAGCCAGTTTCTTCCCTTTTATTCACATTCTGTGCTGTACTTTGCTCCTGTACACTTCCCGGACTCTGCATACTTGCATCCAACTCTAAACTAGCTTTGTCACTTTCAAACCGCATTTGATTTCTCAATCCTTCAGCATGCATTCCGCCATTCACTATTAACTCCTCCAACTTCCTTTTCTGCAACACAATCTGCTCCTGCAGTTTCACCAACTGTGGATTGGTTCTTAAAAAGGCCGGCTTCCATGACTGACCGTACTTATTTATACGTTTCTTTAAGTCAAACTGTAGTGAGTTCAATGTTTCCTGCACCAGTTTAACACTCTTGTGCCATTCCACAACATTACTCACAGTCTCATCAACCGTTGACCCACTGTCCTTAGATTTATGAGCCTCCATCCTGGAGGACAGGGATGCCTTCTCAAGGCCTAGGCCCCCCAGAGCCGTCCAGCCCAGGGGAGCCCAAAACCTCCACACGAAGTCCTTCTCCCTCCTTAGGTGTTCTGCTTGGACAGGTTCCTGGATCCTGGGTGAAGTTCAAGGGAATCCTCCCTAGCAGCTGTATCCGCTGGAGCACAGCCGGAGAGGTCCTCTCTCCTCAGCAGCCACACTCACACTGACCTCCAAGGGGCGGGGCAATGCATAGTGTGGACCCTGGCGGTGGGACCTCTGACAGCAGTAGGATAAATACAACAGCAGCAGCAGGAGGAGGTGGAGTGACGTGTGGCACTGGCAGCAGGCAATGCATAGTGTGGACTCTGGCGGTGGGACCACTGACAGCAGCAGGATAAATACAACAGCAGCAGCAGGAGGTGGAGTGACGTGTGGCACTGGCAGCAGGCAATGCATAGTGTGGACCCTGGTGGTGGGACCTCTGACAGCAGTAGGATAAATACAACAGCAGCAGCAGGAGGAGGTGGAGTGACGTGTGGCACTGACAGCAGGCAATGCATAGTGTGGACCCTGGCGGTGGGACCTCTGACAGCAGTAGGATAAATACAACAGCAGCAGTAGGAGGAGGAGGGACGTGTGGCACTGACAGCAGGCAATGCATAGTGTGGACCCTGGTGGTGGGACCACTGACAGCAGCAGGATAAATACAACAGCAGCAGTAGGAGGAGGAGTGACATGTGGCACTGACAGCAGGCAATGCATAGTGTGGACCCTGGTGGTAGGACCACTGACAGCAGCAGGATAAATACAACAGCAGCAGTAGGAGGTGGAGTGACGTGTGGCACTGGCCCCACGCCGATTCCAGGCCCAGTGGCCATCTTTGATGAGGGCAAACTTTGCCCAAACAAGCTACCAGACATTACTGAGGGGGGACACACAGGGGAAGGACTAACAAAGTAGGGATTTGACACATTTGGGGTACCAACACTGGGGAAAAGGGTTGGAGACACACTAGGAAAGGGGGAAGGAGGTTGGGACAATGGCAAGTTCTGCTGCAAAAACGGCATATTAGCATAATTTTGATAGTGCAAATTTGGATACATTCCATACTGTCCGGGAAATTGCTGTACATTTTGTCCATACTGTGGAGAGAAGAAGCCGTTAAAACTCTGCATATTATTCAAACCAACAGATTCTTGCATAACCTGCGCCTGCATATTACTGCATCCAGGCATTACAGGTGAGCCAGTTTCTTCCCTTTTATTCACATTCTGTGCTGTACTTTGCTCCTGTACACTTCCCGGACTCCGCATACTTGCATCCAACTCTAAACTAGCTTTGTCACTTTCAAACCGCATTTGATTTCTCAATCCTTCAGCATGCATTCCGCCATTCACTATTAACTCCTCCAACTTCCTTTTCTGCAACACAATCTGCTCCTGCAGTTTCACCAACTGTGGATTGGTTCTTAAAAAGGCCGGCTTCCATGACTGACCGTACTTATTTATACGTTTCTTTAAGTCAAACTGTAGTGAGTTCAATGTTTCCTGCACCAGTTTAACACTCTTGTGCCATTCCACAACATTACTCACAGTCTCATCAACCGTTGACCCACTGTCCTTAGATTTATGAGCCTCCATCCTGGAGGACAGGGATGCCTTCTCAAGGCCTAGGCCCCCCAGAGCCGTCCAGCCCAGGGGAGCCCAAAACCTCCACACGAAGTCCTTCTCCCTCCTTAGGTGTTCTGCTTGGACAGGTTCCTGGATCCTGGGTGAAGTTCAAGGGAATCCTCCCTAGCAGCTGTATCCGCTGGAGCACAGCCGGAGAGGTCCTCTCTCCTCAGCAGCCACACTCACACTGACCTCCAAGGGGCGGGGCAATGCATAGTGTGGACCCTGGCGGTAAGACCTCTGACAGCAGTAGGATAAATACAACAGCAGCAGCAGGAGGAGGTGGAGTGACGTGTGGCACTGGCAGCAGGCAATGCATAGTGTGGACTCTGGCGGTGGGACCACTGACAGCAGCAGGATAAATACAACAGCAGCAGTAGGAGGTGGAGTGACGTGTGGCACTGGCAGCAGGCAATGCATAGTGTGGACCCTGGCGGTGGGACCTCTGACAGCAGTAGGATAAATACAACAGCAGCAGCAGGAGGAGGTGGAGTGACGTGTGGCACTGACAGCAGGAAATGCATAGTGTGGACCCTGGCGGTGGGACCTCTGACAGCAGTAGGATAAATACAACAGCAGCAGCAGGAGGAGGTGGAGTGACGTGTGGCACTGACAGCAGGCAATGCATAGTGTGGACCCTGGTGGTGGGACCACTGACAGCAGCAGGATAAATACAACAGCAGCAGTAGGAGGAGGAGGGACGTGTGGCACTGACAGCAGGCAATGCATAGTGTGGACCCTGGTGGTGGGACCACTGACAGCAGCAGGATAAATACAACAGCAGCAGTAGGAGGAGGAGTGACATGTGGCACTGACAGCAGGCAATGCATAGTGTGGACCCTGGTGGTGGGACCACTGACAGCAGCAGGATAAATACAACAGCAGCAGTAGGAGGTGGAGTGACGTGTGGCACTGGCAGCAGGCAATGCATAGTGTGGACCCTGGCGGTGGGACCTCTAACAGCAGTAGAATAAATACAACAGCAGCAGCAGGAGGAGGTGGAGTGACGTGTGGCACTGGCAGCAGGCAATGCATAGTGTGGACCCTGGCGGTGGGACCTCTGACAGCAGTAGGATAAATACAACAGCAGCAGCAGGAGGAGGTGGAGTGACGTGTGGCACTGGCAGCAGGCAATGCATAGTGTGGACTCTGGCGGTGGGACCACTGACAGCAGCAGGATAAATACAACAGCAGCAGTAGGAGGTGGAGTGACGTGTGGCACTGGCAGCAGGCAATGCATAGTGTGGACCCTGGCGGTGGGACCTCTGACAGCAGTAGGAAGAATACAACAGCAGCAGCAGGAGGAGGTGGAGTGACGTGTGGCACTGACAGCAGGCAATGCATAGTGTGGACCCTGGTGGTGGGACCACTGACAGCAGCAGGATAAATACAACAGCAGCAGTAGGAGGAGGAGTGACGTGTGGCACTGACAGCAGGCAATGCATAGTGTGGACTCTGGCGGTGGGACCACTGACAGCAGCAGGATAAATACATCAGCAGCAGTAGGAGGAGGAGTGACGTGTGGCACTGACAGCAGGCAATGCATAGTGTGGACCCTGGTGGTGGGACCACTGACAGCAGCAGGATAAATACAACAGCTGCAGTAGGAGGTGGAGTGACGTGTGGCACTGGCAGCAGGCAATGCATAGTGTGGACCCTGGCGGTGGGACCTCTGACAGCAGTAGGATAAATACAACAGCAGCAGCAGGAGGAGGTGGAGTGACGTGTGGCACTGGCAGCAGGCAATGCATAGTGTGGACCCTGGCGGTGGGACCTCTGACAGCAGTAGGATAAATACAACAGCAGCAGCAGGAGGAGGTGGAGTGACGTGTGGCACTGGCAGCAGGCAATGCATAGTGTGGACTCTGGCGGTGGGACCCCTTACAGCAGCAGGATAAATACAACAGCAGCAGTAGGAGGTGGAGTGACGTGTGGCACTGGCAGCAGGCAATGCATAGTGTGGACCCTGGTGGTGGGACCTCTGACAGCAGTAGGATAAATACAACAGCAGCAGCAGGAGGAGGTGGAGTGACGTGTGGCACTGACAGCAGGCAATGCATAGTGTGGACCCTGGCGGTGGGACCTCTGACAGCAGTAGGATAAATACAACAGCAGCAGCAGGAGGAGGTGGAGTGACGTGTGGCACTGACAGCAGGCAATGCATAGTGTAGACTCTGGCGGTGGGACCACTGACAGCAGCAGGATAAATACAACAGCAGCAGTAGGAGGTGGAGTGACGTGTGGCACTGGCAGCAGGCAATGCATAGTGTGGACCCTGGTGGTGGGACCACTGACAGCAGCAGGATAAATACAACACCAGCAGTAGGAGGAGGAGGGACGTGTGGCACTGACAGCAGGCAATGCATAGTGTGGACTCTGGCTGTGGGACCACTGACAGCAGCAGGATAAATACATCAGCAGCAGTAGGAGGAGGAGTGACGTGTGGCACTGACAGCAGGCAATGCATAGTGTGGACTCTGGCGGTGGGACCACTGACAGCAGCAGGATAAATACAACAGCAGCAGGAGGAGGTGGAGTGACGTGTGGCACTGGCAGCAGGCAATGCATTGTGTGGGCGGTGGGACCACTGACAGCAGCAGGATGAAAATGAGCGCAGTGTAATATGTTGCCGCTTTAGAAATACAATAAATACATAAATAAATTGATAGGTAAATCAATGCAGCAGGCCAGCAGGAGGAGGAGTCCGGTAGAAATACAATAAATAAATACATAAATAAATTCATAGGTAAATCAATGCAGCAGGCCAGCAGGAGGAGGAGGAGTCCGGTAGAAATACAATAAATAAATACATAAATAAATTCATAGGTAAATCAATGCAGCAGGCCAGCAGGAGGAGGAGGAGTCC
This sequence comes from Hyperolius riggenbachi, assembly GCF_040937935.1. NCBI lineage: Eukaryota > Metazoa > Chordata > Amphibia > Anura > Hyperoliidae > Hyperolius > Hyperolius riggenbachi. The sequence continues at coordinate 291,602,596 of NC_090655.1, read as the reverse complement.
GGTAGAAATACAATAAATAAATAAATACATAAATAAATTCATAGGTAAATCAATGCAGCAGGCCAGCAGCAGCAGCAGGAGTCCGGTAGAAATACAATAAATACATAAATACATAAATAAATTCATAGGTAAATCAATGCAGCAGGCCAGCAGGAGGAGGAGGAGTCGTCACATATGGCAGGCAGCAGGCAATGTATTGTAATTCCCAGGCAGGCACCTCATGTCCTCCTTTCGCCAACAACAGGTGCCAGGAACGTGCCTTCTATCCAGGCCTGGTTCATCTTCAAAAATGTCAGTCTGTCCACGCCCTCTGTGGACAGACGAGAGCGCTTCTCGGTGACCACGCCACCGGCCGCACTGAAGCACCTCTCAGACACCACGCTTGAAGGGGGGCAAGACAATACCTCCAGGGCGTACTGCGCAAGCTCCCTCCAGATGTGCAAGCGCTCCACCCAGTACTCCATGGAGTCCACAGGCTCTTCGCTGCCGGTGTCAAGCCCACTGAAGGACCCCATGTAGTCGGCCACCATCCGGATCATGCGCTGGCTGTGACTCTCACCGAAGGTGGCTGCTGCCCGCGCCTCCTCTCTCGGCTGCTGTACCTTCATGTAGAACGCCTGCGTCAATGACAGAAGGTGTCCTGGGCGCCTGATGCTGCTGCTGGCCGCAGGCACCTGCTGCTGTGCTGCTGGCTGCTGGACATGGACAGAGGGAGTGGAAGGCGGGGGGAAGGCTTCCTCCAGTCGCCGAACAAGGATCTCCTGCAACTCCCTTGCTCGCTGCTCACGGTCTCTGGCAGGCAGAAACTGATCCCACCTCCCCCTCAGCCGTGGGTCCAGGATCATGCTGATGCAGGCGTCCTCCCTCGCTTGCATCCGCTTGACCCTGGGGCGCTGCCATGGGGAACAGGGTGGACCGTCTAACAGAAACATCAGGGTCAGCGTCCTCCTCCTCCTCCTCTTGCCCCTGAGACTTCCTCCTCTCTCCACCCTCGCACCACTGCTGCTGCGCTCCGATGTTCCCCCCCAGCAGCAACGTCCAGCACCTCCAACTCCTCCTCCTCCTCCTCCAGGGACTCAAATACCTGCGGAGCAGTGGACTGCACAGGCGGCTGCTGTTCCAGCTGCTTCAGGGCCTCCTCTCCCAAATCCACCAAATCGCCAAGTGCCCTGTCCAGCAGACAAACAAAGGGCACCCACTGGCAGAGGGATGCCCGTTGTTCACTCACCAGGTTGGTTCCCTGCAGGAAGGGAGCCAACACCAAGCAGACCTGCTGCATCTGCCCCCATTGCGCATTGGTGAGGAGCTGGAGTGTGGTGCTGCTTCTGCTGCAGGTGCCGGCGACAGTGGCATCATAGATGTACCGGTTGACAGCCCTCCTCTGCTCAACCAGCCGCTCCAACATCGCCAGGGTGGAGTTCCAGCGAGTTGGCACATCTATGATAAGGCGGTGTCGTGGCAGGCCCTCCTGCTGCTGGATGTCTGCCAGTTTTGCTGCGGCAGCTGCTGAGCGGCGGAAAGTGCGCACAATTTTCCGTGCCGCTTCTAACAGCTCCTCCATCCCCAGGTAGGTGCGCATGAACTTTTGCACCACCAGGTTCAGGACGTGGACCAAGCAAGGGACGTGGAGCAAGTCTCCACTGCTGATGGCAGACAGCAGGTTGGCGGCATTGTCGGACACCACCAATCCCACAGTGAGGCCTCTGGGGGTCAGCCACGTCCTCTCCTGCTCCCTGAGGTACCGGAGCACGTTAGTTGCCGTCAAGGAGTGTTTCCCCAGGCTTTTCATCTCCAGCAGCGCTTGGCAGTGGCGGGCCTTCACGCTGCTGGAGAGACGGGATTGCTTGGCGGTGGGAGCTGCTGCTTCTCCCCTGACCCCGCGCGGTGGCACCACGTAGTGGGCGACTGGTGCTGCTGTGCCTGAGGATGGACCTTCAGGGGCGTAACTAGAAATCACTGGGCCCCCCTGCGAATATTTGGATGGGGCCCCCCATAGGTGCCAAATAATCGTAATGGGGCAGCGTTTCACTGTAAATTAATTGTAAAGTGGGCAGCATTTTACCAGACAATCGTAATGTGGGCCAGAAAATCGTAATGTGGGCAGAGTTCACCAGAAAATCGTAATGTGGGCACCAGTCACCAGAAAATAGTAACGTGAGCAGCAGTCACCAGAAAATTGTAACGTGGGCAGCATTTACCAGACAATCGTAATGTGGGCAGCGTTCACCAGAATATCGTAATGTGGGACAGAAAATCGTAATGTGGGCAGAGTTCACCAGAAAATTGTAACATGGACAGCATTCACCAGACAATCGTAACTTGGGCAGTGTTCACCAGAAAATCGTAATGTGGGCCAGAAAATCGTAATGTGGGCAGCGTTCACCAGAAAATCGTAACGTGGACAGCATTCACCAGACAATCGTAACGTGGGCAGTGTTCACCAGAAAATCGTAATGTGGGCCAGAAAATCGCAATGTGGGCAGCAGTCACCAGAAAATCGCCATGTGGGCAGCAGTCACCAGAAAATTGCAATGTGGGCATCAGTCACCAGAAAATCCTAATGTGGGCAGCAGTCACCAGAATATCGTAATGTGGGCAGCAGTCACCAGAAAATCCTAATGTGGGCAGCAGTCACCAGAAAATCCTAATGTGGGCAGCAGTCAGTCACCAGAATGTCGTAATGTGGGCAGCAGACACCAGAAAGTCGTAATGTGGGCAGCAGACACCAGAAAATCCTAATGTGGGCAGCAGTCACCAGAAAATCGCAATGTGGGCAGCAGTCACCAGAAAATCGCAATGTGGGCAGCAGTCACCAGAAAATCGCAATGTGGGCAGCAGTCACCAGAAAATCCTAATGTGGGCAGCATACACCAGAAAATCGTAATGTGGGCAGCAGACACCAGAAAATCGTAATGTGGGCAGCAGACACCTGAAAATCGTAATGTGGGCAGCAGACACCTGAAAATCGTAATGAGGGCAGCAGACACCTGAAAATCGCAATGTGGGCAGCAGTGACCAGAAAATCGCAATGTGGGCAGCAGTGACCAGAAAATCGTAATGTGGGCAGCAGACACCTGAAAATCGCAATGTGGGCAGCAGACACCTGAAAATCGCAATGTGGGCAGCAGACACCTGAAAATCGCAATGTGGGCAGCAGACACCTGAAAATCGCAATGTGGGCAGCAGACACCTGAAAATCGCAATGTGGGCAGCAGACACCTGAAAATCGTAATGTGGGCAGCAGACACCAGAAAATCGCAATGTGGGCAGCAGACACCAGAAAATCATAATGTGGGCAGCAGACACCTGAAAATCGTAATGTGGGCAGCAGACCCCTGAAAATCGTAATGTGGGCAGCAGACACCAGAAAATCGTAATGTGGGCAGCAGACACCAGAAAATCGCAATGTGGGCAGCAGTGACCAGAAAATCGCAATGTGGGCAGCAGTGACCAGAAAATCGTAATGTGGGCAGCAGACACCTGAAAATCGTAATGTGGGCAGCAGGCACCTGAAAATCACAATGTGGGCAGCAGACACCTGAAAATCACAATGTAGGCAGCAGACACTAGAAAAAAAAATGTACCTGTGAAAAAAAAACAATTCACTTACCTGACAGAAGTCTTCTCCTCTCCCGGCATCTCTGGCTCGCAGCTCCCCGAGTCCTCCTGCAGCACATCTCCCGCGCTGACAGGCAGAGTGCAGGGCTACGGCAAGATGGCTGCCGAAGCCCTATACTAGAGACACAAAGTCTCCAGTGTAGGGCTTCTTCGGCGGCCATCTTGCCGTAGCCCTGCTCTGCCTGCCGGAGACTATGCAGGCTGCTGAAGCGGGGCTGCGGGGAATGAACTGGCGCAGCGTCTATTAGACGCTGCGGCCAGTTGAGCACCTTGCTGGGGGGTCCAGAGCAGCGCTCCCACCACGGACAGTGAGCGGGCCCCAGAGCAGCCCCGGGCGGCCGGGCCCCCCTGCGGCTGAGAGAGTCGCATCCCCGGTAGGTACGCCGGTGGTGACAGCCTTTCCTCCTCCGGGCCCCTGACTTGCTAGGGGCCCCCCTGCAACTGCAGGGGCTGCAGGGTCTATTCCTACGCCCCTGGACCTGCTGCTTCCTCGCTCGGGCTTTCCACCAGGCTGACCCAGTGGGCCGTAAAGGACAGATAGCGCTCTGTCCCAAACCGGCTGCTCCAGGAATCCATGGTTATGTGGATCCACGCACTGACAGCGTGATCTAGCGCGCGGCCCACGTTCTCCATGGCAGAGCGGTGCAGTGCTGGGATCGCCCTGCGGGAAAAATAGTGGCGGCTGGGGACTTGCCACTCCGGGATCCCAACCTGTAGCAGCGCTCTGATGTCACTCCCCTCCTGCACAAAGGAATATGGCAGGAGCTGGGAGCACATGGCCCGGGCAAGCAACCCGTTCAGCAACCGGATGCGCCTGTGGGCGGGAGGCAGCACCTTGGTCACACCGGGGAATGCTTCGCTGAGCAGGGTCTGGCGGCGTTTGCCTGCACGGGAGGATGAGGAGGCCACTGTGGAGGGAGCTGATGAGGCCACTGAGGACTGGCTGCCCAAAGGGGGGGGGGGGTGGGAGTGAGTTGCTGCTGTGCTCCTGCTGCTGCTGCTGCTGCTGCTGCTGCTGCTGCTGCTGGATGGGCAGGAGGGTCGGCTGCTGCTGAAATCTGTGCAGTGGCTGTCTGGCTCTGACCACTGCCTGCACCACTTTGCATAAGCTTCAACTCATTAAAGTCCTCAAAATGTCTGCTCTGTAAGTGGGTCTGCAGGCACGAGGTACTCAATTTGTGGATATCGCGACCTCTGCTGAGACTAATGCAAATTGCACGGGTCGGGTCCACTGGGCACTTGGTGAAGTACCGCCAGACTGGGGACTTAAACCTGCTCTTTGCGCTTGAGGGCTGAGGTTTTTGGGAGCCCTTGGAGGATTGTGCCTTTTTGGTTGTAGTCAGAGGTTTGCTGCGAGTGGTGGTAGCGACTGAAGCAGTAGGCTGTGGCTCCTGCCTTCCACACCCTGTGCTGGCCGCCTTGCTGCTGCCGCGCCTCTGCGCCAGAGATGCCTCCTCCTCCGATGATGAGCTGCCTTCAACCAACTGTGCTGGTGGTACTGGTGGCACATATGAAGGATCTATCAAGTCATCATTATCAACCCCAAACAAATCCTGTGAGCCCGACTCAACCAACTCCTCTACCCCAACATCCCCTGCATCACGCCCCTCCTCCTCAGCGCCAACAACAAACTTCTGCACCTGTAACTCCTCCTCCTCCTCCTTGCATGGCCCTATCATCTACAACTCATACTTCTCCAAAACATCCCTGTACATGGTCACAGTCTCAGGGGAGAAGAGCGTGCTCTTTGAGGACAGGCTGGTCGATGGGGTCACCGTGACCATGGCCTCAAGCGCTGGTGGAGGCCTGCTGCGGACAGGAGTGCTGGTGGCACTAGTCTCGCTGCTGCTGGAGGCCTGGCTGGAAAAGGTGGCTTCCTGCCCCGCCATCATTTCCACCACAGCCTGCACCTGACTCTCCCCAATGGGCCGTGGGCAACGACCCGTCTCAAAGATGGGCGCAACACGCTGCTGTTGCGCCTCTGCTCCCTCCTCCCTGTGGTCAGTGGCTGGCGGCGCACCAGTCCCAGACCTGCTGCTGCTGGCAGTGGCTCCTGCAATGGCGCTTCCTCTCCTGGTGGTGCCTCGCCCTCTACCTCTACCTCTGCCAGTCATAGTGCACTATACAAATACAGTAAAAAAAAAAAAAATAAGTAGAAGAGGGCGGGAAAGGGTGTAAACTTTAATAAAGTCTGTGTTGGTGGTGACTTGGTGGTGACTAGTAGTACAGTAGTAGACACTAGTAGTACGCACGCAGGTAACTAAGAAACACCTAGCGTACTACGCTACAAGTAAGTCGTGCGGCAGACAGTCGGTGACAATTACAAATGGTCACACATGGTCAGACACAATCAATCAATAGGCTCGGGCAGGTGAGGTGACAGACAGTCACAGGTCACTCACAACGGATGCTGGTGTGGTGGCCTAGTAGACTAGTAGTATAGTAGTAGACAGTAGACACTAGTAGTATGCACGCAGGTAACTAAGAAACACCTAGCGTAATAGGCTACAAGTCGTGCGGCAGACAATCGGTGACAATTAATAACGGTCACACACGGTCAGACGCAATCAATCAATAGGCTCGGGCAGGTGAGGTGACAGACAGTCACAGGTCACTCACAACGGATGCTGGTGTGGTGGCCTGTATGTGTTTTAAGTAACTCTTATTTATTACACACACTACGGATGATAATAAAAACATACACTAAAATTGAAAAAAAAATTAGTGAACGGGTACTAGTCTAGACTAGTAGACTAGTAGTATAGTAGTAGACACTAGAAGTATGCACGCATGCAGGTAACTAAGAAACACCTAGCGTACTACGCTACAAGTAAGTCGTGCGGCAGACAATCGGTGACAATTACAAACGGTCACACACGGTCAGACGCAATCAATCAATAGGCTCGGGCAGGTGAGGTGACAGACAGTCACAGGTCACTCACAATGGATGCTGGTGTGGTGGCCTGTATGTGTTGTAAGTAACTCTTATTTATTACACACACTACAGATGATAATAAAATCACACAGTAAAATTGAAAAAAAAATTAGTGAACGGGTACTAGACTAGTAGACTGGTAGTATAGTAGTAGACAGTAGACACTAGTAGTATGCACGCAGGTAACTAAGAAACACCTAGCGTAATAGGCTACAAGTAAGTCGTGCGGCAGACAATCGGTGACAATTACAAACGGTCACACACGGTCAGACGCAATCAATCAATAGGCTCGGGCAGGTGAGGTGACAGACAGTCACAGGTCAGGTCACTCACAACGGATGCTGGTGTGGTGGCCTGTATGTGTTGTAACTCTTATTTATTACACACACTACGGATGATAATAAAATCACACAGTAAAATTGAAAAGAAAAATTAGTAAACGGGTACTAGTCTAGACTAGTAGACTAGTAGTATAGTAGTAGACACTAGGGGCTCGATTCACAAAGCGGTGATAACCCAGTTAAAGACTTTAGGCGTGATAACCATTTTTATCATGCCTAAACTCAGTTTAGGCATGATACGTTTAGGCATGATAAGTTTAGGCATGCTAAGTTTAGATAAGTTTAGATCGCACGCAAAGTCCCGCACGCAAAGCAGCGCCATTAACCACTTGCCGACCGCACGCTTATACCGTGCGTCGGCAAAGTGGCAGCTGCAGGACCAGCGACGCAGTACTGCGTCGCCAGCTGCAGGCTGATTAATCAGGAAGCAGCCGTTTGTGCGAGCGGCTGCTTCCTGTCAATTCACGGCGGGGGGCTCCGTGAATAGCCTGCGGGCCGCCGATGGCGTCTCGCAGGCTAAATGTAAACACAAGCGGAAATAATCCGCTTTGTTTACATTTGTACGGCGCTGCTGCGCAGCAGCGCCGTAAGGCAGATCGGCGATCCCCGGCCAATCAGCGGCCGGGGATCGCCGCCATGTGACAGGGGACGTCCTGTCACTGGCTGCACAGGACGGATAGCGTCCTGTGCAGCCCAGATCTCCCGGGGGAGCAGGTAGGAGAGGGAGGGGGGAGAATGTCGCCGCGGAGGGGGGCTTTGAGGTGCCCCCCCCGCAACATGCCTGCAGGTAGGAGCGATCAGACCCCCCCTGCACATCATCCCCATAGGGGGAAAAAAAGGGGGGCGATCTGATCGCTCTATGTGGCCGCGGATCTGTGCTGGGGGCTGCAGAGCCCACCCAGCACAGATCCAAACAAACAGCGCTGGTCCTTAAGGGGGGGTAAAGGGTGGGTCCTCAAGTGGTTAAACTCTATGCAAAGTGCACCAGACTTTGCTAGCGCAAAACTTTTGATCAGCTGTGCACTGCGGTGCTAGCCCAGTTGGTACTTAAACTTATCACACCTAAAAACTTATCACACCTAAACTTATCACACCTAAACTTATCATGCCTAAACAGAGTTTAGGTGTGATAAAGGGCTTTTCACCACAGTGCTAACTGTTAGCACCGCTTTGTGAATCAGGCCCTAGGAGCTCTATTCACAAAGCGGTGCTAACCCAGTTAGAGACTTTAGGCGTGATAACCATTGCACCACGCTGGTGAAAAGCCAGTTTAGGCGTGATAAGTTTAGGTGTGATAAGTTTAGGTGTGATAAGTTTAGATAAGTGTAGATAGCGTGTAAAGTCCCGCACGCAAAACAGCGCTATTAAACTCTATGTGAAGTGCACCAGACTTTGCTAGCGCAAAACTTTTGATCAGCTGTGCATTGCGGTGCTAACGCAGTTGGTGCTTAAACTTATCATGCCTAAACTTATCACACCTAAACTTATCACACCTAAACTTATCACACCTAAACTTATCATGCCTAAACTGAGTTTAGGCATGATAAAGGGCTTTTCACCAGCGTGCTAACTGTTAGCACCGCTTTGTGAATCAGGCCCCAGAAGTATGCACGCAGGTAACTAAGAAACACCTAGCGTACTACGCTACAAGTATGTCGTGCGGCAGACAATCGGTGACAATTACAAATGGTCACACATGGTCAGACGCAATCAATCAATAGGCTCGGGCAGGTGAGGTGACAGACAGTCACAGGTCACTCACAACGGATGCTGGTGTGGTGGCCTGTATGTGTTGTAACTCTTATTTATTACACACACTACAGATGATAATAAAATCACACAGTAAAATTGAAAAAAAAATTAGTGAACGGGTACTAGACTAGTAGACTAGTAGTATAGTAGTAGACAGTAGACACTAGTAGTATGCACGCAGGTAACTAAGAAACACCAAGCGTAATAGGCTACAAGTAAGTAGTGTGGCAGACAATCGGTGACAATTACAAACGGTCACACACGGTCAGACGCAATCAATCAATAGGCTCGGGCAGGTGAGGTGACAGACAGTCACAGGTCAGGTCACTCACAATGGATGCTGGTGGTGACCTGTCACTCACAGTCAGTAACTAACTAACACAGTACTGAAACTAATAAAGTAACAGACTACAGCAGTAATAATTAACTAAACTAGTACTACTAGTACACAACTAACTAGAATCCCTAACCTACCTAAGCTAGTAGTAGGCTAAGGCTACCTAGGCTAGCAGGCCTAGCCTGCTCACAGACTAACACTAGCCTAGCACAGTATACACTATACACTAGCTGACTAAAAACAATCAAAATACTAGCTAACTATATAAGACAACAATAAATGTGTTTAGGAGGTGTTTAGGAAGCAAAACGCTAGGTTTAGCAGTGAAAAGCACTTGCTCAGACACAGCACAGCACTGGAGAATCTCTCAGTACCAGCAGCAGTCACACAAGTGCGTGGCTCCGCAACATGGCCGCCACCTTACATAGAGGAGGGGAGGGCCAGGCTCCCCTCCTCTGATTGGTTGCTAGGGTTGCCTGCTCCTCGGCCCGAGGACTTTTGATTGGCCCAATCACGTCATCCCCGAATCCCGAAGCCGAACCCACAGCTCCATCTGGCCGAATTCCAGTGCGCGCATTCGGCATGCTTCATATTCGGGTTCGGCTCGGATCGCAGCATTCGGGTTCGGGTTCGCATGCGGCAAACCTAAAAAACACCCGAATTTTTCGGGGACACTTCGCATTCAGGGTCCTGCTGAGCAACCCTGCTCCCAGCCCTGGCACAATGCAGGGCCAGCCTTTGACCTGTTAATCTCCACTCTCCCTTGTAAGATCTCCCCTTTACCTCAACAAAATACACACACTTACACAATTGTGTTCAGTCTCCATAGTTTGTGTTTATATGGCGCTGACATCTGCAGCATATTACAGAGAACATAGTCATGTCACTGTCCTCAGAGGAGCTCACAATCTAATCCTACCATAGCCATAGTCTAATGTCCTCCCATATTATTATTATGTATTTATATAGCAGTGACATCTTCTGCAGCACATTACAGAGTACATAGTCATGTCACTGACTGTCCTCAGAGGAGCTCACACTCTAATCCCTACCATAGACATAGTCTAATGTCCTACCATATTATTATTATGTATTTATATAACACTGACATCTCCTGCAGCACATTACAGAGTACATAGTCATGTCACTGACTGTCCTCAGAGGAGCTCACACTCTAATCCTACCATAGTCATAGTCTAATGTCCTACCATATTATTATTATGTATTTATATAGCACTGACATCTTCTGCAGCACATTACAGAGTACATAGTCATGTCACTGACTGTCCTCAGAGGAGCTCACACTCTAATCCTACCATAGTCGTAGTCTAATGTCCTACCATATTATTATTATGTATTTATATAGCACTGACATCTTCTGCAGCACTTTACAGAGTACATAGTCATGTCACTGGCTGTCCTCAGAGGAGCTCACACTCTAATCCTACCATAGTCATAGTCTTTTGTCCTACCATATTATTATTATGTATTTATATAGCACTGACATCTTCTGCAGCACTGTACAGAGTACATAGTCATGTCACTGACTGTCCTCAGAGGAGCTCACAATCTAATCCTACCATAGTCTAATGTCCTACCATATTAGTAGCGCTGGGGGCACCAAAATCTGGTTACGCTCAGGGCGCTGTTAAATCTAAGGCCGGCCCTGGCACAATGCACACACTCGCAAACTCCAAAAACAGACACACGCCTACGAACGCAAATGGAGGAAATCCCGCCTCAACTCCCGACTTCTTGGCGTACAAGGCCAACCTGCAGCTGTTCTATTCTGCAGTAACCGATGCCAAATAAAAATACTTTGCTGCCCTGATCGGATCCCAAGCCTCCAACCCTCGGCGCCTCTTCGCCACCTTCAACTCCCTCCTTAACCCCACCACTCCTCCCCCCACCTCCACCCTCTCAGCCACTGATCTGTCCACCCACTTTACCGACAAAATAGCCAGCATCCAACGGGAAATCTCATGCCTCCACTCCACCACTTCTTCCTCTCCCACCAATACCTCTCCCCCACCCCACCCACCACTCACTGCCTTTACTCCTATCACAGAGGACCAAGTCAGCCGTCTCCTAGCCACTTCTCCTGCCACCTCCAGCCCCCTAGACCCTGTGCCATCCAAATGCCTCCGTCCTCACTTCCCTGTTCTGGCTCCTGTCCTCACCTCTCTGTTTAGCCTCTCCCTCTCCATGGGTACCTTCCCCTCTGACTTCAAACAGGCCACTGTACTTCCCCTACTTAAAAAACCCTCACTAGACCCCTCACTTCCATCCAGCTACCGCCCTATTGCCCTACTCCCTTTTGCACCTAAACTCCTGGAGCGTCTAGTCCAAAAACGCATGACCCATTACCTTGACTCCAACTCCCTGTTTGACCCGCTACAATCAGGATTTCGGCCAGCCCACTCCACCGAGACTGCCTTCACCAAGGTCGTCAATGACCTCACGCTTGCCAAGGCCGAAGGAAAATACACTATCCTTCTCCTCCTAGACCTCTCATCTGCATTCAATACTGTTGATCACTCCCTGCTTCTCCAATCCCTGCAATCTGTGGGTATCCAAGACCTTGCCCTAGCATGGTTCTCCTCCTACCTCTCAAATCGCTCCTTTACGATCTCCTTCAATGGTTCCTCCTCAACATACATCCCCCTTTCAGTTGGGGTCCCACAAGGCTCTGTTCTTGGTCCCCTGCTGTTCTCAATTTACACTGGCTCAATCGGAAAACTCATCTCCTCTCTGGGTTTCAACTATCACTATGCAGATGACACCCAGATTTACCTACATACCACTGACCTCTCCACTACCACCATGGAGAAGGTATCCTCCTGCCTCTCGGCTATCTCTTCCTGGAGGTCTGCCTAAAGTTAAACCTGGATAAGACTGAACTCCTAATCTTTCCGCCCCGTACTGCCTCACTCCCCATTGACCACTATGTCACCGTCAATGGCACAATCATTCGTCCAACCACACAAGCCCGCTGCCTGGGTGTCACACTGGACTCAGCCCTCTCCTCCCCCCCCCGCCCCACATCCAAACTGTAGCTAGGGCCTTCCATTTACGCAACATCTCTAAAATCTGGCCTTTCCTAACCCCAGACACTGCCAAACTCCTTGTCCATGCCCTCATCATTTCCCGCCTGGACTACTGCAACTCCCTCTTGTCAGGCCTTCCTCAAAACCGCATCGCCCCCCTACAATCCATCATGAACGCAGCAGCTAGACTTATCTACTCCTCCCACCGCTCTGCCTCCATGACTCCCCTATGCAAATCCCTTCACTGACTTCCAATTCGCTTCAGAATCAGCTTCAAGATCCTATGTTTAGCTTACAAATCCATACACAAGTCCTGCCCAACCTACATCTCTGACCTGGTCAGCAGATATACACCTGGTCATCCACTTCGCTCCTCCAACAACCTCCTCATAACCACCCCACGCATCTCGCACTCCCATGCCAGACTACAGAACTTCACTAGAGCTTCCCCCATCCTGTGGAACTCTCTCTCACTGCCCATCAGGCTTGCTCCCACCTTCAAAAAAATCACTCAAATCTCATTTCTTCAAGGAGGCCTACATCAACTCAACACTGCCCTAATCCTTTCTGCCAATAACTTCTTGATGCACCCCCTCCTTTCGTGTCACCCACCCCTCCCTCTAGACTGTAAGCCTTTGGCAGGGCCCTCTCCCCTTGTGTATCATACATGACGGTGTGCACTTTACCCAGAATTATGTATTTTTACCACTACCACTCCAGTGTATGATCTAGCATTGTATTACTGTCTGCATTGTGTTGTGTATCTTATTGCTTGTTACCTGTATTGTTGTATCTATTGTCTATTACCTGTATTGTGCTGTCACCCCTGTTATCATTGTCTGTAATCCCATTTATTGTACTGCGCTGCGCAATATGTTGGCGCTATATAAATTCAATAAATAATAATAATAATATACTGGGGGAAACTGTACTAGTAAGTTACCTACTATGGGGCAACTATACTAGGGTTACCATATTTTGATTTCCAAAACAGAGGACGATCACAACAGCATGTGGGCGTGGTCATGGGTGGGACCAAATATACAAGACCTTAGCAGTGCTGTCCAACTTTGCGGGCATGGAGGGCCATTTTTTTTTCCAGACCACATGGTGGAGGGCCGGCCGACCACAAAATGCAATCAGATTCGCAGAAGATTTCCCCACAAATGCAATCTTATTGGCAGCACATTTCCCCACAAATGCAATGAGATTGGCAGCACATTCCCCACAAATGCAATGAGATTGGCAGCAGATTTCCCCACAAATGCAATGAGATTGGCAGCATATTCCCCACAAATGCAATCTTATTGGCAGCACATTTCCCCACAAAATGCTTTCCCCCGTGCTGCATCCTAAATATACCTCCCTCGTTTTCTCCTGACCCCTGCGGTGCAGCTGCCACCACTAACAAACCTCAGATCGGCGGTGAGCAGGAGATAGGAGTCAGCCACACCAGCCGTGCCAGTGAATTCAAATGCAGGAAGTGACATCATCGGTCACATCCAGCATTTAAAGTCCACCGTGCGGCTGCTATGCGCGGTCTGGCTGGTTCCCATCATGAAGAGCCGTTTTGGGAGCCGAACGAGCTGGCTCTTTGGGAGCCAAACGGCCGAGTCAGAAGAGCCGATGCTTAATGAGCCGGAATTCCCATCACTAGACTGAGTCTCAGGCTAGCTAGTAGTCTAGTAGACTGAGACTCAGTTTAGTGATGGGCATTCCAGCTGATTAAGCATCGGCTCTTCTGGCTCGGCTGCTCGGCTCCCAGAGAGCCGTCTTGCTCTTCACTACCCAGACATTTCAAAAACCCGGGAGGACGGCCCGGATAGGTCTAAAAAGTGGACCTGTCCAGGCAAAAGAGGACGCCTGGTCAGCCTGAACTATACTAGCTACCTATACTGGGGCAACTAAACTGACTACTTATACAGGGGGCAATAATATTGGCTACTTATACTGGGGGTGACTATACTAGCTAGCTATAATGGAGCAATTACACCTGGCTACCCTATACAGAGGGCAATAATGTTGGCTACTTATACTGGGGGCAACTATACTAGCTACCTATAATGGGGCAATTATACCTGGCTACGCTATACAGGGGGCACCTATCTCTGGCTACCTACCTATACTGAGGGCAAACATTTTAGGGTGCTGTGCGATCATTTTAAATGGGGGGGGGGGGATCCTCACAAGTTTACCTCAGGCCGCAGAAAGTCTAGAACCGCCCTGCACACAAAATGATATAATTTCATTTCACATAAATAAATACGTTTTGGGAAACTACTTCATATTACTTCCCACGCCCAGAATATATTGGCCCCGCCCTCAAAGCTAGCCACACCCCTCTATCTGCCAGATACTCCCTGGCTGCTCTCTCTATCTATGTGAGAAATGAGGCTTCAGTTACCTGACTGACCACGCCCAGATGATATTGTCCCCGCCCTCATTCCTAGCCACACCCCTCTATCTCCCGGATACTACCTGGATGCTCTCTCTTCCTATGATTGATAAATGAGGCTGCAGTTACCTGACTGACCACGCCCAGATGATATTGTCCCCGCCCTCATACCTAGCCACACCCCTCTATATCCCGGATACTCCCTGGCTGCTCTCTCTTCCTATGATTGATAAATGAGGCTGCAGGTACCTGACTGACCACGCCCAGATGATATTGTCCCCGTCCTCATACCTAGCCACACCCCTCTATCCAGTGGTCGAGTCCTGTGTGAACGCAGGGGAACGACGTTCACCTACTTTTTTCAGAGGGTGGACGTCGTCCACCCTACAGGGTTGCCTAGTGTCTGGATTTTTAGACTGTCAGTGAAGAACAGTGTAAAATGTGGCTGTGTGTAGTCCATATATTTGCCTTTGCTGTCCGTTTAAATGAGTCCTTGACTCTCTATCTCACTGCACTGTTCTCATTCCTTGTCTCTTTTGACTGCGGCAGAACCCCCCTCTAGCTGCAGTGAATTATGGTTCTGCCTGAGTGGCCCGTACCGCCCCCTGCTTGCACAGCGTGCACGGAGAGGCAAGACTTGTGGGAAGTTTGAAAGCCAGGAGGAGAGACAGCTCCCTGATCATCTGTCTGGGGCTGCCTGCTAGGAGATCACACACATTTACTCCCAGCATGACCCCCCTTTCTTGAGAGCACCTTATGTTTCCTCCCTTACTGGGAGGGGAGGGGGCGATATAACAGAAGCAGGAGCTGCCAAGGATGATCAGAGGTATGGACACGTTCTCTCTCTATCTGCCCTTCCCTCTGAGCACACGCATCTTGTTGATAAGAAATATCTGTTCTGGAGGTGATGGTCTTTTCAGTAAACGGTTAACCCTTCCTGAGCTGAAATAGTGAAAGTGATAGTTCAGCAGGGGGAAGAGCTCTACAGCCACTGCTTCCCTCCATGGGGTGCTGAGAATTGTTTACCTTTTGTGTAGTGTGTTTACAAGAGAGGTGACTGACTGCATGTTTGTCACCTCTGTTAATCTCCTCCTCTTGCTGTCTGCTTTATCAGTCTGCTTCTCCTGTGTGTATAGAGACCAACTGGTGCTACATTAGTGCTGCCTTCCTCCCATCCCACTATTATTGCTAATACTTCATCTTCCACAGAACTTTACTGAGTATACTGTCATGTCTCTAACTGATCCTTCAGAGGAGCTCACAATCTAATCTGTACCATAGTAAAGTAGTCCGTTGTTGTCTAGGTTATCTGTATGTTTTTTGGGATGTGGAAGGAAACCAAAGTGCCCGGAGGAAACCCACACAGACACGGGAAGAATATACAAACTCCATGCAGATAGGGTCCTGGCTGGGATTTGAACTGGGGACCCAGCGCTGCAAGGGTCTATTCACTAGTCTACTGTGCTGCCCACCACTTGGTAAAAAAACTTTCATACACAGGCTAGAGTGAGTTCATTTTTTAATAGGTCCTGATGTGCCTCCCACTTCTCAGTAGCTCCCCATGCCTCCCCCCTCCACTTCTCAGTAGCTCCCAGTGGGACTCACTCTTCACAATCTCAATATACTCTCAACAGCAGCCAGTGCATTAGACTATTTTTTGGGTGGTGGTGGATGGGGGGGGTTGGGGTGGTCAGGGTGAGTCCACTCACCTCTTTTCCCAGGACTAGACCCCTGCCTCTATCTCCCGGATACTCCCTGGCTGCTCTCTCTTCCTATGACTGATAAATGAGGCTGCAGTTACCTGACTGACCACGCCCAGATGATATTGTCCCCGCCCTCATACCTAGCCACACCCCTCTATCTCCCGGATACTCCCTGGCTGCTCTCTCTTCCTATGACTGATAAATGAGGCTGCAGTTACCTGACTGACCACGCCCAGATGATATTGTCCCCGCCCTCATACCTGGCCACACCCCTCTGTCCCGGATACTCCCTGGCTGCTCTCTCTTCCTATGACTGATAAATGAGGCTGCAGTTACCTGACTGACCACGCCCAGATGATATTGTCCCCGCCCTCATACCTAGCCACACCCCTCTCTCTCCCGGATACTCCCTAGCTGCTCTCTCTTCCTATGATTCATAAATGAGGCTGCAGTTACCTGACTGACCACAAGATGGCGAGCTCTCCTCCTCCAGCTGGTACGCATAAACCGGAAATATAGAACCACAGAGAGGAAGTCATGAGGAGAGGGCGGAAGTTGGTGGGTGGAGCATATTGTCCTGCAGCCAATGGTAGCGCTACAATCACACAGAGGAGGTCACGTGTGGGAGTGATGTCACTGGGAATCCCCGCCCTCTGCACGTTGGAAGAAAGAGACCGGAAGTGGTGATAGAGCGGAAGTGGGAAGAGCAGAGCTCGCGCGGCTGCAGAGGAGGGGAAAGGTTACTTTGTTTATATTTTATTTCCATTATTTGCCGCCTGTATCTATAATTAATAATCAATTTAACATTTGTAAAGGGCTTTCCTCCTGTCACACCCAGTGCCTGAGAGCTGCAGCCACCAGAGGGAGGGGAGGGGCACATAGTGGGTGAGGGGAGGAGCACATAGTGGGGGAGGGGAGGTCAGGTATTGGGGTGGGGGAGGGGAGGACAGGTATTGGGGTGAGGGAGGAGCACATAGTGGGGGAGGGGAGGACAGGTATTGGGGTGGGGAGGAGCAAATAGTGGCGGAGGGGAGGACATGTATTGGGGGAGGATCACATAGTGGGGGGGAGGGGAGGAGCACAGAGGAGGGAAGGACAGGTATTGGGGTGAGGGAGGAGCACATAGTGGGGGAGGGGAGGACAGGTATTGGGGTGAGGGAGGAGCACATAGTGGGGGAGGGAAGGACAGGTACTGGGGTGAGGGAGGAGCACATAGTGGGGGAGGGGAGGACAGGTATTGGGGAGAGGGAGGAGCACATAGTGGGGGAGGGGAGGACAGGTATTGGGGTGAGGGAGGAGCACATAGTGGGGGAGGGAAGGACAGGTACTGGGGTGAGGGAGGAGCACATAGTGGGGGAGGGGAGGACAGGTATTGGGGAGAGGGAGGAGCACATAGTGGGGGAGGGGAGGACAGGTATTGGGGTGAGGGAGGAGCACATAGTGCGGGAGGAGAGGACAGGTATTGGGGTGGGGGAGGAGCACACAGTGGGGGAGGGGAGGACAGGTATTGGGGTGAGGGGAGGAGCACATTGTGGGGGAGGATAGGAATTGGGGTGAGCACATAGTGGGGGAGGGAAGGACAGGTACTGGGGTGAGGGAGGAGCACATAGTGGGGGAGGGGAGGACAGGTATTGGGGAGAGGGAGGAGCACATAGTGGGGGAGGGGAGGACAGGTATTGGGGTGAGGGAGGAGCACATAGTGGGGGAGGGGAGGACAGGTATTGGGGTGAGGGAGGAGCACATAGTGGGGGAGGGGAGGACAGGTATTGGGGTGAGGGAGGAGCACATAGTGGGGGAGGGGAGGCCAGGTATTGGGGTGAGGGAGGAGCACATAGTGCGGGAGGAGAGGACAGGTATTGGGGTGGGGGAGGAGCACACAGTGGGGGAGGGGAGGACAGGTATTGGGGTGAGGGGAGGAGCACATTGTGGGGGAGGATAGGAATTGGGGTGAGCACATAGTGGGGGAGGGAAGGACAGGTACTGGGGTGAGGGAGGAGCACATAGTGGGGGAGGGGAGGACAGGTATTGGGGAGAGGGAGGAGCACATAGTGGGGGAGGGGAGGACAGGTATTGGGGTGAGGGAGGAGCACATAGTGGGGGAGGGGAGGACAGGTATTGGGGAGAGGGAGGAGCACATAGTGGGGGAGGGCAGGGCAGGTATTGGGGTGAGGGAGGAGCACATAGTGGGGGAGGGGAGGACAGGTATTGGGGTGGGGGAGGAGCACATAGTGGGGGAGGGGGATCTGCTGGGTATAATACTGTCAATCACACCAGAAACAAGCATGCAGCTAATCTTTTCAGATCTGAAAAATGTCAGAAACACCTGATATGCTGCATACTTGTTCAGGGGCTATGGCTAAAAGTATTTCAGGCAGAGGATCAGCAGGACAGCCAGGCAACTGGTATTGCTTATAGAGAGTCCGAGTTGGGCTCAATAAATGAAAAAAAAATGTAGGCTACGTGATCCAGGGGACTGCGCGGATCAGGTAGCCGCAAAAGCTGCCGCTCCCATGGGCCTTAATGGCCCACTATCATTTTATGACCTGTAGGTTACAACGCTGCACTGAGAGACTGTGTGTCTTATAGCGTGTGGCAGGAGGCGCGGCCAGGGAGAGAGAGCTGCCCAATGGAAACTCGGGAAACCCCGCAGGAATGTTTTGAACAGGGAATTCCTCTACCCTGTGTTTACCTCCGAGTTAGAGACAAATCTTGTCGCTAAATTTGGGGGGCTATAGCGCGGTGGTGTGTGGGGGGGGGGGGCAGAGAGAGCGGCGGTTGGGGGACACAGAGCCATGTCATTAGGCAGAAACCATGCCTCTGTCCCCAAAGATCCACCTCGGGTTCTCTTTAAAAGGAAATAAATGTCAGCCTCCATAGCTCTCTTGCTACAGTTGTCTTTTAATGACAGCAGACTTAAACATGAGAGGTGAGGAGGATTCTTGGAGTGTCACATGACTGCAGAGGTGAGGAGGATTCTGGGAGTGTCACATGACTGGAGAGGTGAGGAGGATTCTGGGGGTGTCACATGACTAGAGAGGTAAGGAGAATTCTGGGGGTGTCACATGACGGTTAAGAGGTGAGGAGGATTCTGGGAGTGTCACATGACTGGAGAGGTGAGGAGGATTCTGGGAGTGTCACATGACTGGAGAGGTGAGGAGGATTCTGGGAGTGTCACATGACTGGAGAGGTGAGGAGGATTCTGGGAGTGTCACGTGACCTTACCTTCAGTCTCTCCATACAGAGTGTCCCTTCTGTGAAGTCTGGTGACCATCGCGGTGCCCCCACCTCACCCCCTGATATCTGAGAGACACGAGAAGGCCACAACATCCTCACTGATCTGCTGTCGGGGTGAGTTGAGCATTAGCAGGAATTATGGGACAGTATCCAGTGACAGCCAGTGATTTGTATGGTGGTGACTGTATCATTCTGTGTGTCAGGTTCCTATAAGGAGGCTCATTGTCTCATCTATTTCTCCATGGAGGAGGGGCAGTATATAGAAGGACACCAGGACCTCTACAAGGACCCCATGATGGAGAGTCAGCCGCCCCGCACATCACCAGGTAAGGGGAGACTTTCATTACTTGTACAGGAGAGAGCAGTACTTGGAGTGTACATAGATCCATGAAAAAAAGTTGACCTAGAGCTCCAAGCACTGACAGTCGTAGCACCAGGGAGTCAACCAGTATATACCCGGATCCCGCAGGCGTGTACAGTCAGAAGCAAAAGCTGGGTCTCCACCTGGATTTTGCAATATTAGCTTATTTTATTAGTGGTAACATAGCCACCTAGATCCCCCATCATCTGATAATCACATAGAGACAATGTATTCAGTCAGTGTGTGTGTTTCCTACAGATGTATCCAGTAACAGAAACCCACCAGAGAGATGTACAGGTCCTCTTTATTCCCAGGATTGTCAACCTAGATCCCCCATCATCTGATAATTACATAGAGACAATGTATTCAGTCAGTGTGTGTGTTTCCTACAGATGTATCCAGTAACAGAAACCCACCAGAGAGATGTACAGGTCCTCTTTATTCCCAGGATTGCCCACCTAGATCCCCCATCATCTGATAATCACATAGAGACAATGTATTCAGTCAGTGTGTGTGTTTCCTGCAGATGTATCCAGTAACAGAAACCCACCAGAGAGATGTACAGGTCCTCTTTATTCCCAGGATTGCCCACCTAGATCCCCCATCATCTGATAATCACATAGAGACAATGTATTCAGTCAGTGTGTGTGTTTCCTGCAGATGTATCCAGTAACAGAAACCCACCAGAGAGATGTACAGGTCCTCTTTATTCCCAGGATTGCCCACCTAGATCCCCCATCATCTGATAATCACATAGAGACAATGTATTCAGTCAGTGTGTGTGTTTCCTACAGATGTCTCCAGTAACAGAAACCCACCAGAGAGATGTACAGGTCCTTTTTATTCCCAGGATTGTCCACAGGAAGATGCCACCATCCCCCAGCATTATCAGGTAGGTGGAGCCGAGGGTCTCCAGAGACTCTAAATTGTATTACATTTTTCCTTCTGAATATGCTGTTATCTGTGTTCACAATTTAAATGAGTTCTTATTTTGTGAACTTAGAGTAAAGAACTGATACATGTAAGTGGTGTAAAAAAGGAAGAAGAAGAGACGTCTGTGAGGAGAGATAAGCAGTTTACGGAGGAGGGTGACATGATGAGGACAATTAAAGTGGAAGAAGAAGAGACGTATGTGATGAGTGATCAGCAGTTTATGGAGGAGGGTATCATGATGGTGAAAATTAAGGAGGAAGAAGAGGAGACGTATGTGATGAGTGATCAGCAGTCTATGGAGGAGGGTGACATGATGAGGACATGTAAAGAGGAGGACAATGGTACAGAGGGCAGAACAGGTGAGTAATCAGCAGTAATATGGAATAAATGTGTATGTACACTCACCTAAAGGATTATTAGGAACACCTGTTCAATTTTTCATTAATGCAATTATCTAATCAACTGATCACATGGCAGTTGCTTCAATGCATTTAGGGATGTGTCCTGGTCAAGACAATCTCCTGAACTCCAAACTGAATGTCAGAATGGGAAAGAAAGGTGATTTAAGCAATTTTGAGCGTGGCATGGTTGTTGGTGCCAGACGGGCCGGTCTGAGTATTTCACAATCTGCTCAGTTACTGGGATTTTAGGGTTTACAAAGCATGGTGTGAAAAGGGAAAAACATCCAGTATGTATCAGTCCTGTGGGTGAAAATGCCTTGTTGATGCTAGAGGTCAGAGGAGAATGGGCCGACTGATTCAAGCTGATAGAAGATCAATGTTGACTGAAATAACCTCTCATTACAACCGAGGTATGCAGCAAAGCATTTGTGAAGCCACAACACGCACAACCTTTAAGGCGGAGGCGCTACAACAGCAGAAGACCCCACCGGGTACCACTCATCTCCACTACAAATAGGAAATAGAGGCTACAATTTGCACAAGCTCACCAAAATTGGACAGTTCAAGACGGGAAAAATGTTGCCTGGTCTGATGAGTCTTGATAGAGTCAGAATTTGCCGTAAACAGAATTTATCCATCATGCCTTGTTACCCCTGTGCATGGCTGGTGGTGGTGGTGTAATGGTGTGGGGGATGTTTTCTTGGCACACTTTAGGCCCCTTAGTGCCAATTGGGCATCGTTTAAATGCCACGGGCTACCTGAGCATTGTTTCTGACCATGTCCATCCCTTCATGACCACCATGTACCCATCCTCTGATGGCTGCTTCCAGCAGGATAATGCACCATGTCACTCGAATCATTTCAAATTGGTTTCTTGAACATGAGAATGAGTTCACTGTACTAAAATGGCCGCCACAGTCCCCAGATCCCAACCCAATAGAGCATCTTTGGGATGTGATGGAACGGGAGCTTCGTGCCCTGGATGTGCATCCCACAAATCTCCAACTGCAAGATGCTATCCTATCAATATGGGCCAACATCTCTAAAGAATGCTTTCAGCACCTTGTTGAATCAATGCCATGTAGAATTAAGGCAGCTCTGAAGGTGAAAGGGGGTCAAACACCATATTAGTATGTGTTCCTAATAATCCTTTAGGTGAGTGTATATTGCTGGTGTGGCTGTGCTGCTGCTCACAGACTCACCATGTTAGGAGCTGTTATTTGTACTCGTTAGATATGGTGATTGTGTTTGGTGACATCTTACTAACAATAACGGTACAGACACCCTGATTGGAGTTCCCTGTTCTGTGGAGAGGGGAGGGGGTGATGGAGGGAGAAGCATCCGGCTACATCTCACAGCAGCAATACAATGCTGATCAGGCGAGGACTTTCCAACTGTGACAGCCACTAAATTGTCACACATGTGGCTATTATCACCGATCATTTCAAGTGATAGAAGTCTACATCGGTTCTTTAATTGTCCCAATTCCTTCGGCACTCCTGCTATTCTTTGTACTCACAGAATGCCTAAATGAGAGAAACTCACAATAGCCTAGTATTTGTGACGTCACCTCCAATCCCTGTGGGCTCGTTTACATGCAGCGCAGAGCCCTGCAGCTCTGCGCATCACTCCCGGTGGGGGGCGGGGCTTGCAGTACCAATTATTAATCTGAGTGGGATCGCGGGCTGTAGGGCCCTGAAATGCAGCGAATCATCGGTGAATCGCCAGGCATGAATGGAAACGGCAGGCAGTGCAGCCTATGCACTGTCAGCTGTCCCTGCGTTTCCATAAGCGTGCCGTATGGAAACCAGCCTTTTGCCGCAGTTTACCATTCGGCCTCAGACCCAGGAGAGATACGTGCAATAGTGATAGAGTAACTGTGAAGAAACGCGGAAAAGCCGCCGCAAGTGTTCTGGGTGAGGCGGCTGTTTCCGCGTCCAACATGGCGGCACAACGCGAAGAAACCGCCGCATGGACAGAACGGTGGAGTCCGCGTTGGATGCGGCGGTTTGTACGCATAGCGATACCTCTGACATGGTGGTTGGACGCGGGGAGTCCGCCGCTTGCCTTGAGAGCGGTGCGGCGCCCCCCGCGTCCGAATCAGCTGATACTGTGCAAACCATGTCTGGTGTGGCTGGGACTGCTAGTCCACACAGGTTCAGAAGGACGCGCGCGCGCGCTGAGAGGCAGAGCTTATGTGACAGCCAGAGAAGAGTCAGCTGACCAAGCTGGTCAGCTGACATTTTTACCATCCTCCATTGGTCCAGCACTTAGGGGTGGCGCTGGAGAGCGCTGTGGTATATATACTGGGTGCTGGTCATTTCTCTGGCGTCTGGCGTTGCGATCACTACGTGGTAGCAATCAGACCTTGTCTGTATCTGTGTTCTAGCATAGTTTCCAAAGGTGTTGACGATCACGGACCTCACACCTTAGCGTCAGGAATATCGAACTGTATTATTTGTTATGACCTTTTGTCTGCCTGACTATTCCTCTGAACTCTGATTCTGTACCTTGCTATTTCTGATATCCTGTTGCCGAACTCTGCTCGTTCCTGGACTCTGTATTTGCCTACTGATTCTGTACCTTTCTGATACTTCATTGCCAAACCCTGCCTGTTCATTGGATTCCGTATCTGTCTCCTGAATCTGTACCATATCTGTCTGTGTGTTAACGACCTGGCTTGCCCGACCTCGAGAACTGGCCTTACTGTTAGAGGCAGTTCCCAGACCTGTTAGTGACACCCTCTCTCTGGTGTCACTCACACTCTGTCCTTCCTACTCTCAGCCTAGCTCCTCCCCTGGGAGAGTCTAGGCCAACAGAAGGAACATTCTTCTGTGCGGTAATCAAAGTATTGCTGTTGCACTTAACACTCACTTGTTATCTCAGGTGTCCAGAGGTTAGTAGATATATCTGATTATCGGTGATACTGCAGATCATCGATAATCGGTGATATTCTGTATTCTCGGTGATACTGCAGTTCACCGGTAATCAGACCCTCTCTGTGTTACACCGATCGTTACAGAACGCCAGACCAAAATACAAATGGACGCACACTCTGACCGTCTGGGCGCACTTGCCACTTCGGTGGACAACATCAATCAAGTGCTGGGTAGTCACAAGACTGTGATTGAAGCCTTGTCTGGTTCTTTACAAACCCTCCAGACAGCAGTGGATGAGGTGCGATCCCCTCATAGCTCTGACATCCGTTTGCCTTGTCACTATAGGGGTGCTGCATACAGAGAGACTGCAGTTTTTTGTATTACACATGACCACCTCCACAGTCATCCTTGGCATGCCATGGTTGCACCTTCACTCCCCACAGATCAATTGGGCTACTGGTCAGCTAACTAGCTGGTCAAATCATTGTTTTCAGCAGTGTTTAGGGAGGGTGACACTGGGCCAGGCCAGGATTCATTTGGAGGGGGTACCAGTACAATATTCTGAATATTCCGATGTGTTCTGTCCCAAGGCTGCTGATAAGTTACCTCCACATCGCCCGTTTGATTGCCCCATCGATCTCCGATCTGGTTGTATGCCCCCGAGGGGTCACCTCCTATCCCTTTTATTGTTGAGGTAGACGCCTCGGAGGTCGGGGTAGGGGCTGTGCTGTCCCAGCGGTCAGGATTGCAGGGTAGATTGCACCCATGTGCCTATTTTTCTCGTAGGTTCTCTCCAGCAGAGAGAAACTACGATATAGGCAACAGGGAGCTCCTGGCCATTAAATTGGCCTTTGAAGAATGGCGTCATTGGTTGGACGGAGCAGAATACACGATTACAGTTTACACTAATCACAAAAATTTAGAATACATCGAGGGAGCTAAGAGATTAAGCCCCCGTCAGGCTCGATGGTCATTGTTCTTCTCGAGGTTCAGATTCATAATTACGTACACTCCGGGTAGCAAAAACATTAAGGCAGATGCCCTGTCCAGGTGCTTTGAGCCGGAGACAGCACAGCCCTCTGCCCCAGAGACCATTGTCCCACAAAAACTGGTACTAGCAACAATTGAGACTTGGGAAGACTGGATAGTGACTTTAAGTACTTTCCAGCAGGACGTCCCGGAGGGGAAGCCCGAGGGAGTTATGTTTATACCACTACCATTCCGTCTTCAGATATTGCAAATGTTCCACTCACACAAGAACATGGGACACCCTGGGGCCTCCAGAACACAGGATCTGGTTGCCAGGTGTGCTTGGTGGCCGTCTCTGGCAACAGACTGCAAGGAGTATGTTGGGGAATGTGGGGTGTGTGCGAAAAGTAAGCCCTCCCGGCTGGCACCTGTGGGAACGTTGCAGCCTTTACCCACCCCGAGTGAGCCATGGACCCACTTGTCCATGGATTTTGTGGGTGAGCTTCCCAGGTCTGAGGGCATGTCGGTCATTTGGGTGGTAGTCGACCGCTTTAGTAAAATGGCCCATTTTGTGCCCTTGAAAGGACTCCCATCGGCCCAGGAGTTGGCTGATTTGTTCATCAGCCACATTTTCCGATTGCATGGTATCCCGGAAAACATAGTGTCAGATCGGGGAGTCCAATTTGTTTCGAGATTTTGGAGGGCATTTTGTCACCAAATGGGCATGGAACTGTCATTTTCGTCGGGCTACCACCCACAGACCAATGGTCAGATCGAAAGAGTCAATCAATCATTGGAGCAGCTTTTGAGGTGTTACGTTGCAGAAGCACAGAATGATTGGGTCAAGTTTTTGCTCTTCGCAGAATTCGCGCACAATAATTTGAAAAGTTCTTCCTCGGGATTTTGTCCATTTCAGATAGTGACCGGGAAGTTGCCTAAATTCTCCCCATTGCCAGTCGCCTCCACTCCGTTTCCAGCTCTGGAGGCCTGGCAAAGGTCAGGTATCTTTTTGGATAACTTTTGAGAGTATATGGCTCCTAATAGCTAGTTTATGCCATTGGCCTAAAAATTTGAAAGACGCTTGCAGGGCCCAATAGGTGGGGATCTCTGTACCTGCTGGGGGGGGGGGGGCGTGTTCAGCCCCACCTCACCCAGCATCCTTTGCGGGCCTGACTACAGCATAAAAGGAGAGGCTGGACGCTCACTTCTCAGCAGGCTGCAGGTAGTGGCCGTCACTCTGTTCTTGCTAACCTATTGTAAATATGTGAATTATACAATGTATTTATTATGTTGAGCACTTTGTTGCTCTATCACTATTGCACGTATCTCTCCTGACGAAGTTTCCAATTGAGGAAATGAAACATGTTGAGTTTGGTGTAGGGTTTTAACCTCCTTAGCGGTAACCCCGTGCTGGACAAGCCGCTCAGGAGGATTTCTCAGGCCCCGGTGGGCCGATCTGCATAATTTTTTTTTTTTTTATACACGCAGCTAGCACTTTGCTAGCTGCTTGTTACTTACTATCGCCACGCCGATTCGCCGCTACCCACCGCATCAGAGGGTGCCCAACCCCCCCAGGCCCGTGCGCTGCCTGGCCAATCAGTGCCAGGCAGCGCTGAGGGGTGGTTCGGGACTCCCTCTGACGTCCCGACATCGATGACGTCATCGCCGCATCGCCATAGCGACGGGGGAAGCACTCATGGAAATCCCATTCAGAATGGGATTTCCGGATGGGCATACGCGCCGGCGGCGATCGGCGCATACTGGGGGACGCCGCAGGAAGGGTGGAAGCATGTAGCTAGCGCTAGGCTAGCTACATGCTAAAAATAATCGCGGGAATCATACCGCCAGAGAGGTTAATGAATACTAGTGTGAACTAGGAGGATGGTCTTTTGACCCTGAATTCTGACCTCCAGTCCACTTTTTCGCATTAATACCATATGGTCAGCAAATTGGATTCTTTTTAATGTAACTTTATTAAAAGTTAAGTTTTATTACTTTTCTAATAGGGTATATCAAATGTTTTTGTAGGTTTAATCAGGTGTGTTTCTGTTTTTGATATTCAGCACTGCAGGCAAAGTAACCTTTTGGATTGGTTGGTCAGTCCACACATAATACAATTTTGATTGTATTTACAATCGATACAATCTACAGTTTCACATAGAAATCAGGTTGCTGTCGCCAATTTGCATTAGAGTGCGAATACGTAGTCTAAATCTAGCTAGTCCTATAGGAA
The DNA here is from genome assembly GCF_040937935.1 of Hyperolius riggenbachi. Classification (NCBI taxonomy): domain Eukaryota; kingdom Metazoa; phylum Chordata; class Amphibia; order Anura; family Hyperoliidae; genus Hyperolius; species Hyperolius riggenbachi. Next base: position 291,575,458 of record NC_090655.1, on the reverse strand, counting down.
AAGTGTAATAGCAAAGTATAGCAATATGAATAAAAAGGGTTATGGTAATGTTCTCTCAGAAGAGCGGAACTCTTTGCAGAGACATTCAGAACGAGCATTCAGACAACAGATTCTTGATGGCATATGGATAAGCAATACAAGTACTGTCAACACTCTGTGGGGGAGATTTATCAACCCATTACCGACAGTTTTTTGTTCTTAAACTGTTCTAACCAGCAGGGAGAACAGTTCTGCATGATAAAAACCTTCTTAAATCCTAGTAATAGTGGCAGTTTAGCGTGGATTTCTAGAGCTGCACTACAGTTAAAGGGACTCCGAGCAGTGCAGAAACTATGGAAAGATGCATATCATTTTGAAGCTCTCTTTCCAATGGTATATAAACCGCCGCCCTATGCCTTTTAGTTTTCGCTAGTTTCGCAATTGAAATTGCTGCGGCCGCGAAAATAGAGAAAGCTAAAAGGCGTAGGGCGACGATTTAGGTGTCGCCAGAAAGAGGAGAAAGAGAGCTTCAAAATGATATCCATCCATAGTTACATTGTATTACACAGGGCGACTTTTTCCTAAAGTCAGCAGCTCCATTCTGCTGAATGGAGCTGCTGACACTGGGGAAAGTGTCGTCCTCTGTAATACAAGTAACTATGGAAAGATGGATATCATTTTAAAGCTCTCTTTCTCCTTTTTCTGGCGACACCTAAATCGTTGCCCT